>NW_025765704.1:0-119974 GCF_003918875.1 Haliotis rubra | reverse complement strand
CCCGCGTCGTTACCATCTGTACCAACAGGATCCGGATCGACGCCTTCGATCGATCTACGAAAGCGTTGTTTGAACATATCGGTATTGATTGCGTTATTTCATTAATTCGGCGATGTCACCGCCCCGTTGTGCCGACCTCGATCGCCGTTCCACCAGCCGCTCGTTCGTACCGGCGCAACAGCAACAGTCATCATTCCACGATGGCTCTTCCGCGATCGATCCTAAACGTCGATCAGATAACGTTAGGCTGGTAGGGACCATGCGCCATTTGAACTATCAATTCTTTGTTCATTCATCGTTCAGTGAGGCAGTCGCCTGGAAATACGAAACATGACAAACGGCATATTTAGTCAGTTCGAGCGAACCGTTAAATGTACCATCGTTGGCAATATGTTTGATCGGTGTCATCACAATACCAGTGTTAACGTTTAGACCCGTATTGACGTCATTGAGGTGATGTCACGCCACGCCCGAGCGACGTCATTTCATCTAATGAGAGTTCACCCAGATAGTACGCCTGCCGACCAATAACAAGAGTCGATTAACAAAATACCGGTGTTGAAGTTGTGATCGAAACGCATCAGAATGAGCCAATGACGATATTAATGATAACGAATTAGATATTCGCTTCAGTATCAACGGCGGAAATGAAGAGAGAAGAAAACAGGCGGTTTTTAGAATACAGTTGATTTCGGTGATATTGCATAGTTCACAATGACAGTAAACACGAATACGACCATTCAACAGTCATTACGGGTCGGAATAGCGTCAATGAAGGTTTCGGCAGCAATATGAGAGCGTTTCCGAACAGCACAATGCGTCATTTTCCGGCTGCCAAAATAATAATGAGGGAGTTTCACTGTTACACAAACGAATCAATTGGCGCAGCGCATACTGAAAAAATGAAGTCGGAAAAGTCGAATAGAACCACGATTTAATAATCCATTCGTATGAAAGTTCGAACAGTACCAGATCAAACGTCCCTTATATTAAGAAATCAATCAATTCACCAATAAACGGCAACCCAATGTTGTTATACCATCAGCTATAAAGGTCCGAACATTACGAGGTTTATCATCCCAGTCTTCACAGACCGTTACCGGTTCCGCCCTTGGCCGCTCCTTTGCGGTGAATAATGTCCAATAAAGGCGAGCTCATCAAACGTAACTAACGATAGCACGGAAAGCCGTACCAAAATATCCCTCGCGTATCGATCATCGAAAGCCGCTTAGCGATGTCGATCAATCGCAGGTTGATGAACAATGTTGAACATCGTAACAATGAAGTGAACGCATTAAACCTTCCTTCGCTGACCGTTGTCAGGGTTTCGTAAATATCAGCCTGAGTTGTCATCATTACAGCAGCAACATAATAGTTAAAGGGATGAAGCTGATCGCATTCACGCTGAAGCCGGTCGTAATGAGCGCGTAGAAATGCGAGGTTATGAACGATACGCCGAATAAATTATCAATTGACCGGATATCTTTCGAAATTGATAACGAATATTGTTTCGTCGGCAACAATAATCACTCGAATGAAATGCCGACAGCCAAAAAATACGTTCGCGGTATTCTAAATAGACCGAAAGATAGCGCACCGCGCGGGCTGTCCGATAATATTTCGGCGAGATTATTCCAAATCAGCCCCTGTTCGGACAATAAATTCGTCGTTTTCAGTAATCCGTTCACGGTTCTGGAGAATAATTCTGACCGTATTACCCACCGATAAAGATTATCAAACATCCGGTTATATCGGTCGAAGTGTTTCGGCGGCAAATCGCGCCGAAAACAGTATAGCTGATTTGCCGAAGCGAAATACGAATCGCAGCGAGCCATCCGCTAAAGCGCCCGTCAGTCCAGAAGTCCGTCGTCCACAATAAAGTTGAAGCAGTCACGATGAACTCATCACCGTCATCGTTCTTCAAAGATATCTTCGCATGTTACCCGACAGCAGCACACCGTCTTCAACGTTTCGTCGCCACAGCCGTCCAACTTCAGCCGAGAGAATTCAGACAGCCAGATAGCCGCAACGTATTAGAACGAAACCGTAGTGTTTCCATTTATTCGTTAATGATGGTCATTCCGGCCGTTCGATGTAAGAAGCGCAGCAACATGGCTTTCGGTCGATATCATTTTATAACTCGAAATGCCGGAATAAAGCGAATAAACAATTTTATCTCAATATTGCGTCAAATGTCTTCGCACCGTTTCGATTAAACGCCGACGCCATGTTCATCCGGAACAGCTCATTTAAACATGGTAGGAATACGAGAACAGGTTTCGTGCCAAGAAAAGCGTTGCTGGAAGTAACGAAACCATTGTGCCCCTAAAAATATACAGGTAACCGAAATAAGCCGCATCTGCCAACCGACAACATTAGACCGTTCAATGTTGTGACAAAGTATGCGAACCGGCGTTTTCACAGTAAGACGAGGAAGAGTAAAGCGAAACCTCTACTGTTATACGGATGTTTCATGACGAACAATCACTACGGTCTTCTGGTAACATATCCTCATCGCCCAAAGATTCAAACGATGGATGAAGCTTCGCGATGCGATGCGATGATTGTTTCGTTTCGTTTGCTCGTGTTCGTTAAAATAACTGAACGTTCCAGCCATACGACAAAGTGAATAACCGGGATCTCGATCATACACCAGCGATCGATCATCGCATATCGACCACGCAGACGTTCAATACATTGATAAACGAAATAATAATACATCATCGCCTGTCTGTTATCCTTCCGTTGAGTATATCAGTGCGACGTCGTAAGATAGGATGTCGGCTATGTTCATCGCAATGAGTCGTTTCGTGAGTATTAGGAAGATCAGATGAAGTATAACTGTTCATCGTCCCGCACACCGCAAGATCAGACTTATGGGTTCGACAACGTTCGAATGACAAAGATCATCGACGTGGTTTCAGATTACATATTGAACATAATGAAGCCCGCGACGAGACTCAGTAACAATATTGAAATATCGAATAATAATATTTGTCGGTATAAACAAGGATTCATAAAGTTCGCGTCACGAAGTCGTTTATCAAGTAACATATTATTGATGACTCTCTCTTTATTGACGCGTTAATGATAATATAAAATATCGTTTTCCAAACAAATAATACCAAATGAAAAGCGTTGTCCCATACCGATAATACACAGTTATCTACGTATTAAACATTCCATTCTTAAACTATCACAGTACATACCGCAAAGCATTAAGCATACCGTGGTTCCTCAATCTTCGGTGCCGCGACAGTTTTGCCTGGATCGTTCAGTATATATATTATCATCCCGTGACGACATCTCAACAGCTGTCGACGGTTAACCTTCGGTCGCGATTACGCGTCGTTCAGAATACGCATGACCTCGAATGTTATACGTTGCCATAATTCGACCGGTTCGAGCATTACGTTACAAAATAGTCATTAAAGTTAACCATGCCAGACGTGCCTTCGTTGACGGGGAGTAGGCAGGAAGTGCGAGTTCAAAGTCCACAGACGCATCCTGTTTTCAGTCAGCTTCCGTTTCGCGAAGGCGTTCTATCCTCGGATTGTAGCGTTCGTATCGAATTTTAGGTCGTCGCACAACAATTGCCATCAATCGTTATAAATTTCATCCGTTCATTGCACCACTCAAGCTCAACTTCCTGTCCGGTTATCTTCATTTCAAAATCTTCGACTGCCTGTCAACTCATTGGCATCACGAAGTCCGAATATTAACATGTCAATTTCGTCGTTTCTTTCATTCGAGACGTTAAAGTCGACGGTAACGACATCAGCACGGCGACGTCAAACGAGGAACAGACAAGATAATATATCCTCATCACGTGTTAAATTAATTGCGAAAGAATTTATCGAACGCGGTTCTCACGAAATTAATCAATATTATTCAACTAAATGCTCAGAATATGTATTAACAAAGCTTTTGTTACCGGTTTTCTTAGAAGATGATGAAAGCTGGGAATTTCGAGTTTACCGCTGCGGACAAATTGTTTGCGGCGGATAACCGACGCAACGTCGTCTTCCGGATAGAACAGGTTGTCGCTTGTGATCAATACCAGCGCACGTAGCTAATTCGTCGAATAATAGAACTGAAGCCGAGCGAAAAGCCGAAATGTTGTATACCGCAACGTCGTGATTTACCGTCGACCTGGGAACAATATCGTCTCACCATTGTTCGTGATTTGACCCGAGCATCGTATGCTCCACATCACGACAATTCCCTTGCTTCAGAACCGTTACATTAATCTTCGCTTCGAAGATACCGTTCACCCGTCGCTGATCCCGTGGGTCAGTGAATACTATCAGATGATGCGACTACCGGTCGGGGATTCCGGGCATGAATGTTCACGAAATGCCGATCCGGTCAGAAAAGCACAAATTTTATTTAGTTGTTACGGATCGTTCATCAATATACCAGAAAGGATCACGTTAATCCTTTATCAACTCCACCGGTCAATTCGACAATGGCGAGGCGAGGTGAAAGGTGATATGGTGAAATTAGTTTGAACGTCGCTTCGAGAAGAAAACGCGCATGAAGGTGACTGCTTTCACTGGCTCAGACCGAAGCTGGTTTTTATAAAGTTGGAATACCGAGAGGAATACGGTGAAGGCATGAAGGTCTACTGCATCATTATAATTGTCGAGTTTATCAGTCTGTTCATTGCATCAACATATTATCGTTTGTAGAGGTGTCGGGGATTGAACCGCTCTTCAGCAGCATGCTCTTACGTACATCATTTGATCTTTCGCGAATAACAGAGAAACAGTAGTTGTTGATAACTATCTTTTTCTAAAAACGAATTATGGATGCGAAGAAATAACCTTACGATCTTTCGGCGAAGTTCTCAGACAAAGTTAACAATAAACATCATCGTCTTCAAAGATGAAGACAGTTTCATTTGGCGATTCTTAATGTTACCAACCCGGGCAGATAAGTAGTCATTTTTAACGAATTTTGACATTGGTTGTCAATAAGAAAAGGTAAAACACTTCGTTTCATCGTTCCTTTACGACTTCGCAGCCAAACATGGGCTTATAAACATATTGACAAACAGATATCCAAAGCGAGTATAATGTTCACGTTTTTGTCCACTGATGTACCAGAAAGATATATCCTCCATAATAGTCATATCATCAATCAAATATGAGCGGTAACGTTAGTCCTTTCGCCATGAACAAGAAATGAAAATACTGGTATACCAAAATGTCTTTATTATAAAAGTGATCAATAACAACATACAGGCACAGTTATATGGTGTTTGAATATTATCCTTTCTGTTAATACCGTCGGTCGGTAAACAAGATGTCGAAGTCACCTCCGTTACGGAGGCACGGTTCAGTAATATACGTCGTTCCCCGCCAGACGCCAATTTGACGACGTTCATCAACGTTACTGTTCTTCTAAGATATTGCGAAAGATCAGTGTTTATCGTCACTTATCAGACTTCTATCCCTTGTTTTCGAAAGTTAAACCATCAAAATTATCAATATTTCAAAGTCAATCGGTGAAAATAAAAACAACATATATACAGTGAAAATGTTATCAAAATTATGTTCATTGTCGTTTCTTTTGTTTCCGTTATCTTCATACTCATAACGTTCTTCATTGATGTTAACTGTTGTTTGGCCGGGTGACAACATCGTCAAAATGACACCCTTTTCATTGCGGTTCAGTTTACGATAACGTAGAGGTGTTCGACAATGATGCTCGCCAATAGTTTGCCATCATTACGACAGATGCCTGATTACGAATGTATTGTTTCCGAAGTTAGATACGTTCAAATCATTCGTTTATCAAAATGTTCTATTTTAACATGGGGAAAGAATGTCATCAATATTGCAGTCATTTAGTTTCTAAAAACTACAACCGTAGTGTCGATGTTGGCAAACATTACAGTAAACAAGTTCATCGCCTTCGTTAAGACATAACAGACGAGTTCATCATGAAGGAGGCGAGCAAACATTTGTTTGTGGTAAACTTTATCGAGATCTCATAAAGTGGTCGCACGTTGCTTTCGGTGAATTAACGTTGGTTTTTAGAGCAGTGCGGTAAAAATCATAAAATACCTTGTTAACAATATCCCTCCTCACGAAAAGCGTACTGGCCCCGTCGTCACCAACAGCGAAAGGTGTCATCACCAAGACTGTACGTTCAATTATCGTCCTCGAAAAACCTTCAAACAATTGGCTGTCAAATTTATCACGTTAAATTCAGAATGCCCCCCGTTTCACTGATCGTAATTGCCGGTAGTATGCTTATCATCAAACTCGAAAGAATTACTATGCGGGATTATCGCGAGAAAAGTGGTATTCGCTTATTGACGGCCGCATTCCTCGACAGGTGTCATCTTCCGCAGTATCGTCATCGGCAGCGCAGTTCACCCATAAACGGAACAAACACCGCCACACAACACCGTACCTGTATTACACTAATGTTTCACAACGAATAACCGCAACCACGTTACCATTGCACCATCGTCACTTACTGAGAACAGCATTTTGCGCCGATGTTCGTTCAACACACTCATCTCGGAAATAAGATTATAAACAACAGTTAATAAAGTTAACCCCCACCGAATGGTTCATCATACATGAAAATCACCGAAAAGTGCTGTCAATTCGTCTTCCGGTTTGATCGTACCCAGCAATTGTTGAGAAACAGCCTCGACATGAAAGTTAATGGCGTTACCACAGCAGCAAATTAACGAAAATAAATTACAACGAAATATCGAGCCGATGTAACAATTGAACCTCCTCAATAATATGCGTGCGGCAGTGCGTGCGCAGAATATTTTCGAAAACCGTTGATGAGTTTACTGAAGTCAAATTACAGCCCCAGAATTGTCTTCACTGCTTAACCACATACCAGCCAACAAGAGCTGTCCTGATTATTAACAATATTTACCAAATATATTGTTTTGTAGTTCGTTATCCATATTTTGTTATCGTTATCATCACATATATATCTTCGTGGAATATGAACATTATTTAAATTGCGGATTCAGAAGTTGAACAGTCCTTCGAGCCACATAAACACTCATAACGTTTAACAAGTCAGCATTTTCGAATAAGGCATCATTACACGTTTGCATATAATTTTTGTATTCAACTGAAAGCCGAAATAGATGAAGAGAACAATGATTCCAGCCTTTACGACAAGCACCAGATGTCAGAGTCAGCTTCGTTCGCTCCACTGATGCCGGTGCGCCAGGTGATCGAAGACAATCAATCACTTCATCATAAATTGAATGCATCTTCGGTAAAAGACGTATCCGGAGTTTCCTGCGGTGTTCGAACAATACGTTGTTGTGCTCGAAAACGATGAATGGAAACTCAATTCTTTTCGATTTCAACAGCCTTCAATTCGCCGATGACCAGATTCCGGAGCATGGAACAACGGCTGAAACTAAAACCCATCGGCCCGTACCGTATCGTTGTTTCAACATTAAAATCAGTAAAACGCCTGTCCAATAAAACCATCGTGGACAAACATGTTCAAAACCTGTCCTCAATATTATATCCAATGGGGCCCATTCACAGAAAGTTGTTAAAATAAGTTTAAACACAGAACAAGAATGTTTCCGAATTCCCAACAAGGTCCAGCGCCCGTCTGCAAACAATCATCGCCAATCAAAACAAATTCGTCGTTACCGTCGTCAAGAGAAGCTAAGAAGGAGAAACTTCTTTGAAGCCGAAATTCAGAGCTCCAGAAACACGTACAGTAAGAGTCATTCAACTTTGATGAGCGTGAAAGAAATTAAAATCCCGAATCGGTTACAGAATACACGATAAAACAAAATCATTTTCAGCGAAATGCCAATAAAAACAAAGAAGAAACAAAAGAATATTTATCAGCCATTCGAAAGATCATCAAAGCCGAAGCTAGCAGTTATGATGGGAACGACTTCGGGTAATAATAAAGAAATTCACATCTCGAAATGCCAGTTGAAATACACCGTAAAGCGAAATATTAAAGCGACGAAGATTTCAGAACGTTCATCAATAAAGTTGATTGTTTCAGCCTTCAGATGTGGGAATTGAAACATTAAAATGTAGTTACAGATGAGGTGATTGTGTTATGAACTGCCACCGCTGGTATTACCAAACACATCCCCAGCAATAGACAGCCTGAAATTATGAATATGATCGGATTCGAAGACCTGATTGCCGGGAAGGTATCGTTAATAATAAATATGTAACCATGTTTCTATTGAAGAGACAAATATTTGGTTTCCAAGATACAGGATCATCAATAAAGTGGTGAGCCGTTAAATTGTGGTAGAGCGATCGAACCGACTATCTTCATAGAAGATAATGGGGAGAATGATTCTTTGAAGGAAAAAGAAAATATTATTCGCGAAAGTTTTCACAAGTTTGCAATCAATAATGACAATGACAGTCAATAAAAAATTTGTTTTAAATCATTGGTCGAATCAAAAGTTCAAGAATATTACCAACCATGTTCAACCGGATTTCGCACCACAGAAAACAGCAGGAATCGACTGAATTTCATGCTTTCATTGTGGTTCTCATTTCATATATTGTTCAGCAGGATACTTTGTGATCAACATTGTATCGGGAACAGGTAGACGGAAAAAATACTGTGCGAAAAATGATTACAACGTTACCTCACTTCATATGATCATTACAAAATAGCATTTGGCAAGATGCGTAGTGCACCAAAATACTTCCGAATTTTATTGGAAGCCGGTTTCAGTTGACTATTCGTCGACACGTACTCGATACGGCTGCAAGACATGCCACTTGTCATTAATAGCTCGAAAACAACTAATGCAGCATCGAGATGTTGAAGATAACCAATATTGTAGGAAATTGCGTTAAGGGGAGCCAGCAATTCATTGATGAAGCTGATGCCGTACCGCAACAGATGCATCATTACCAAAGTTTGCCGAAGAAATGCCTTACTATTTGAAGTTCGAACTCAAAGATGATGCCTATGACCGCTCATAAGAATGTCGACACAAGTATCCCCTCACTAACAAGCTCGTCGTTCAGTTTTCGTCGCACCGAGCGCATACCGCATTACTACCTGGAAACCATCATGTTCTTCTTCCGGCATCACCGGCTATCATCTTCATTCCAAACATAACACGTTACAGAAAGAATATACCGGTTTCGATCACAATATTAACCGCAACAATACTGCGGGACTTTACTTTTTGGTCGCCAAACAAAGCAGCCATTACCCTTGATTCTTTATCTTCAGAGAAGATAATTGAAATATCAAGTCGTCATATTTGCCTTGTAAATAAGGAGCAGTTATCTCATTAAACAAAAAACAGTGAAAGTGTTATAGCGCAGAGAAACAACCATGAGGTGTGGTCACCAAATTATCATCCGTAAAGTAACTGGTATGGTGAATCATCATTATTTCTGAAGATGATTTCAGTCGATTAACAGAACAGTTAACAGCCTTTGTCAAACATTGTTAGCAGTTATCAGGTTCAGAGATAACAAGAAAGACAACGAACATTTAGAAACATTCTCGTATAAAGAACCGACAAAGCCATCGCACGAACGATACTTCAAATACTAAACAACCCTTTACTGAAGAAAACGAACAATTGTCGTCGTTCAACCTTCGTTGAAGGCGATTGGTGTTTGTGCCGCGCAATAACGAAGGTCATTTTACAGTTCCCAACAATACTTTAGGTAAAACACATTCCGAAAAGCAAGCGCAAAATTTACATTGAAGTCATGTCGATACAGCCGAAATGAAATGGCGTCAAATACGCATTTTTTTCGACTTCGATGTTAGAACAGTAAATGGAAAGCCGCTAATCATTAGGAAATAATCACCAAAACCAGATTCATTGCGTTTAATATCATAAGTAATGCATTCTTTTCATTACGACGCAACTGTCTCATTCAGTCTCCGAACCACAGTTCGTTGAGTTCAAGCCATTACTGGTAACAAGTGATGATCAGCCAGCTTCAGATAGGTTCCGATTCACCCGCCCAAACCGGAAGAACAAATAACTGGTTAATACGTTTCATCCATTTATGATGAAAGGATCTTCGTTTACAACATTAATATAATAAGTCATATAACGACATATATCATTTCTTCGTAAACAGCTACGACAAATGCATTCACATGATTCAGTATCACGAATGAAGAGCGAACATGATTGATCTCTCAGATTGCTTTACCACTATTAACACGCTTGTTACGAAGAATTGGTTTGACCAGTACAAGGTGACTGTTGTCACGTACTTGTTTACGAATGAATTAACATTAATTGTCTTCAGTGAACACACGAACATTGTCATCGAAAGCCGATTTACGCACCGAATAAATTGTTACTTCAGCCGTCTTCACAAGAGTAGATAATACAGCAAAGTTGTTGCAGCTCAATGAAGTACGGAAAGATCTCATCATGAGATCTTCAGTTCAGAAATTTTATGTTAATATTTGTATATGTCTATTGTTGAAATACTGGGACAGCTAGGTTTCGACATCATTTTAGATAGATAACATGATTTAATTGCTAACTTCATTTTATTGACAAAATAGCAGAATACATTAGCAATAAGCTGTCGTTTACAGCCGCAAGAATCATTCGTGTTTTGTTCATTACACAAACGTTGTTCATCAGCATAAATTCCAAGAGCCTTAACAACAAGGAGCTCATTATGAATGGCTTGAATAAAAACATTTTTTCAGACGAATAATATGATATTAAATGAAAACACCTATCTCTCATTTTTCCTGATTCTTTATTCTTTCAATGAAAAGTCATGATGGTCATCTGAAAATCGAAATGAAGTTATATACACTTAATAAAACATTATTCAAAGGCGATAGATCAAAAAGAAACGCAAGCCTTTTGGTCCTTGAGCGCATCAACCAAAGCAGCGAATAATGAAACGTACGCAAAATCAGCTCGACCGTTGGTGTCACGACTTGTCGTCGTCATCGGAAGGTATCACGATGACGTCGTCATCGCCCGTACAGTTCCGCCGTAAACCACAAATAAGTTTCAGTTACCGACCAGTTAGCGACATATCACCGCACAGCAGCGACTCAGTCGTACCGGTGAATGTCGTTGATTATCAGCTCATTCGGGGCTATTGGTGGAATGCGACGTTCATACAGTTCTCATACAGATGTAATCAAAATAATGAGAAATATTTGTTCGAACGTAATCCGTTACGAAATCAAAACATTCATTCGTTTTTCGGTACACCGGCAGTCAATAGTATCGAAGGCCAGTTAGCTCACCATTTAGGTCACGACGTTGTTTTCGGCCTCGATTAACAACCATCCTGAAAGTGCAATTTCAGCATTCAGAAAAGTAGTCATAGTTTCGTCAATTACGTAATTCCGGGTATAGCGTAATATGTTCGCCCCCGAATAAGACTCATCGGTAACGTCCCGTGCTCAACCATACCAGTCTCAGGCTTAAGCGCGCCTATCAATTGCCACGGTTTGAACCGTAAGTTTTCAATCGATATCGTTAATATTTCGTGTTACCAACATCCGTCAAATAAATGAATAAATACCGTGATGGAGAACAACAAAAACGAAACAAAAACAACAGAACAATAGATCGCCGTTGGTCATTGAATGCACAGTAACATCGATCATCAGCCATTCGGCTCCTTTAAGATACCTATCTGTCGCATCGAAATGGTCTGGTCATCATCATCACGTTGAGCCCGGAGAGCCGAAGAATCTGAACACCGTTAAAGATCATCACGGAATATTACGGCTATTCGAATTACCACGGGAATATTAACGTTACCGACCAGTCAATGATAAACAGCGGATATCGCGAAGCTCGACCAGTTTTTAACGACCCATGCAGGGATCATCCTTCGTTAACCTATCGAGGTTGCGATCAAAGATTTACCAATATCATTCTTACTGAAATGCCGGCTGGAGTCAAGCGGTTTCTTCAACGTAATTTCGTTGGATACCCATATTAATCGATGAGATATCCATGGAAGGGTCGATATTTCGTCATATTTTCAGACGGCGGAGTCTTTCGAAAGTTAATTCCAGTTTAATTAATCTTGAAGAAATATGTCGATAAGATTGCAAGTCGTAATACGTTACGGTTGACGTTCGTTCATAGCTTCGTTCATTTCAAAGATATTGTGCCATAAACTGAATAATGCTCGTTTTAAGCCACAGCTGCGGAGAAGCAATGATAATTCGCGGCATCATTTCCGGAAGGTTCAGTTGGTGAGAACGCCCCATGTTACTGGTATCGAGCGTACGAGGGCAAGTCTTCGTAATCAGTACTGTTGATGTTGGCGCATCGACTACGCGGTCAACCAATAAAACAATGTCTATGATATACGAGCTGAATCATTTCATATGATGCCGAAACAATGAATCGTCAGTATCTTTCAATCATAATCAACAATGTTCATAATCAATACCGAAGCATGGCGGGCGTATATCAATATTATTGGATGTGTGGTTTCAGACAGCATGTTCGATATTCAATTCCTCGAGGAAATACGCACCTTATTATTTCATCGTCTGGTCGTGGTATTCCTCCATAATATGGTCAAAGCCAGCTTTGGCGGTTAGAGATTTGATCTTTTCCAATATTCGTGACGTATCGCCAGAAAGAACAAATTGCGAATATTGCACATATTTCCGGCCGTCTATTCACCAGCTCCGGCAAATCATCAACGACCAAACGAAGGTTTACGACCACCGGGCGATTTATTACGTATGCAGAGTGAAAGGAGCGAGCGAGTGAAGCAGTTCTTCGCCGCCGATTCCAGCAATATCATAGAGATCAGAAAGTTGAGTCAATATTGCGGCGCAATGCGTGAATCGTTAGCGCATTTGTTTAGTTTTCACATAACAGAACGTTCTCAGCATCAATACGCACGCAAGTTGCCTTAAAGTATCAATTCGTTAAACATTAACAGAATAAACGCCAAACATTGTAGGGGAACCACGATCAAGATATCGTAAGCAATATCGTTTATCACGATTAATAATACTTGCACTTTCTCCAGCGAACAGCGAAACCTCGTTCAACCAACCAAAGAATCGAACAAAATGCCGGTTTATCAGCGTCGGATTAGACGGTCACGATCATTTTCCCGTTATACGTTACTACCGTCGTCTAATGAACAGCACGTTAAAATTGTAGAATCAGCTGTACGCCGTTTTAAAGTCGATTGCATGCCGCTTCACCGAAGCCATAGTAACGCTTCCGAAAGACGAAAGTACGACCTCTTCAACAAACATCAACAACCGTGACGCAAGATGACCGAATACAAAGACTATCGACCCTATCGAATTCACGCATACGTTTCGGCACGCATCCCAATGCCGGTACCAGATGGTGACAGACGTATGTTCGCCCGAAAAGTTTCCGTCGCTTCACTTCCGGTCCATCGGTTTCAGATCCCTGTTGTCATCATTGTACCGGTATACGGAGCCATAACACACACCGGCCTGTCAGGATACGGAGTTTAACAATGGTCACTGGCTACCGGCGAGGTGAGGAAATTGCCAACGTCGTCGACTGCCGCGTAGGTGCGGCCGTTGTACTAGCCCAGACGCCGGTTTTATGCGTGCTGAATTAATTGACACGCCGCAGTGAAGATATCACCACTGCATCACACGACGATGCATGACCAAAGTTCCGTTGTACCAGCCAGAGTCGGCAGGAATCAACAAGTACCATATTTACCCACCAGGCGACGCGGTCGGATTTCAATCATCATAGAAAATTGCACTGATACCGGAGTTATAACGATATATCAAAGTTATCTCGTCATTTGAACGCCGGCTGCCGCCGAAGCACCGGCGATGTTAGCCGCGTTACCGCAACATATAATGTGGCGTAATGGTGAATTCGTCCGAAGTATCGCACCAAACACATTGTCTGGTGATGGAAGTCAAGTCTGTTCCCAAACAAATGAGGATCGCCACGACTTTGTTCGTAACAGAAAACCATGTTATAGAAAACAGTCCGGTGATGGGGACGCGCTTCGACAATACCAGCGAGCAGGGCCCGCACATTTGTGCCATCAGACATTCATCCAAATGTTACGGGTATTTAATTAGCCGCCGAGAATTTTGTGAATATGTTCGATTGGATTTCAGTATAAACAACTCCGGACCGGCTCATTCAGTTATATCAACCTCGTCAATCTCCGCCTAAAAGCCAGAAGACATCCTTGAAAAACCTTTATCAAAGTTCAAAGAACTCAAATTTCATCGAAGTATATGTTGTATAACGCCTGCGTAGCTTGAATATATTCGAGGAAGAAAAAATATCAGAGCTGTTCTCGTGACATTCCATTGGGCAGCCATGGACATCTTTCAGTTAGACTAAAGATGTTCGTGCAACAATAAGAAAATTCATGATAGTCCGATATTGACCGACGACTTTCAACTTCGATCGCAGTCGGTCGCACGTTCGATGGTTCATCGTCATTAACCGTACCACCGTTCAGTTCCGTGTTCGCCAATATTCAGCTCTGGTCAATGCGAGTGTTCAATAATTTCGTCAGTAACCGGCATGATAACACACGATAAACCAGTTCACCGTACGCGCTCAGCATGTCATTAACAAAGCACCGAACATATCAGCGTTGGTCAACCGTCTTTTATCGTTAATGTTGAACAATGCATACATTTACATTTATTCATCTTCTTCATGTAAAACTCGATTCATTGCCAATGACGCCTGGTCACCATCATGACAAATCGGTGTCATAATTGCCGCACACACCGCCAGTTTGCCGAGAGCCGTTACCCGTCATGATATATAGTGCCGATTCACCGCTTTACGGTTACTTTATTGAAGGGAAATTGCGTTTCAAACAATTAACATTTTGAGCAATAGCCTTCATGCTTGTCGGAATATACCGATGTTAAAATTAAATTGTTTCGCATGTCATAGCGTGACATCTTTTAGCATAAAATAAAAAACGATAGCTATAAATAGCCATGGCGGTAAAGATAAATACGTTAAAGCTTTTCACCCGAAATAGCAGCATCATCCTCGCTCATCGGCCCGCTAATAACCGCCGTTATATGCACATCACACCGTATTACCCTCTATGTTGTGCCATTGCCAACCATATCATTAGCATTCGAAACCGTTCTATTAGCCGTTTTGAGTTGAACTACTGCGCATTTGGCTTCCGGTCGACAATCGTTTTATTGCAGCCGGTGCCTGCATTAATCAACTTTGGGCGAATCAACCATTTTTGCATAGTTTTAAGTTGTCAGAATATAGCCACCGATTTGCAACCAGTCGATAGGGCAGACATGTTATGGTAAGCGGTTATCGATCTTCAAAATGTGGTTGTGTCGATATTTTGTATTTTTATCATTTATGAAAGATAATAATGCCGTTTGGTCAATGACACTGCCAAGAGCGTACAACAGACTGTAATACCGAGAAAGCATTGCCACTTTGCGAGTGTTTATGCACTCAATGGCGAAGTTGTCATTTTGGTTCACGCCCGCCACCCGTGCACGATTGAAGGGAAGCACGACAGTACAATGAATTTTCGAGATTACGGTGATGATCGTCGATTTAAAACCCCGTCAGAATCATGGTCACCACAAAGCGCAGCAGTTCACTGTCTCATTTAATCATTGCTGAATAGCTCCTTCGACATACAACCCAGCAGATGATTGCGGCGAGGTCACGACGATGCACGAGTAATACGGGATAGCGAAGAACATTACCATGCAGCTGTGGTAGCGTAATGCATGGGGACCCGCCGTATAAAACCTCGGACCGTAGTGCTGCGTCATCAGCAAATCGATAAACGCTGCTAATACCGCAACGGAAGAACCGACACCGACGCGGGCATTATTCAGGAACAGAACATGGCTATCTACGGCAATGAGCACCAGCACAAGGAAGACGAACTGTCCTTCGACGACCGGTATGGCCGACCACCAGGTTAACCCGACCGTCATCATCGAAGATTCCAACAACCGTACCATATGTTTATGATCGGCGAGCGCCACAGGCGAAGTTCACCAGTCTTCAGAAACGACGTCGTAGTTGAATACCGTTCTCGACGTAGAAGACGGTGCCAATAAGAAAGAACTGTTCGAGGATATATCGATGGTATGTAAAATAGAACATCATCCGAGGAAATCGAATGCCTGATTACGGCGAAGCGTTGAACTTTGTGGCGCTCTTTACTTGAACAATCGTTAGGCAAACATATAACAATCGTCAGAATTAACAGCACACGTGTTAATCAACGTATATTGTGATGTTTTCACGAACTCAATGAACATCTTTGCATCGACGTTCGCCGAGACAGAACAATTGAATGAGAATAAAGCCCAGCCATTAATACTGGTGATAAAAATAGTGATCATGGATATAACGCGTTTCGCGTAAAACAATCAGTAACCGATTCCGTAGACAGTCGGTTGTGGTTCTTCGTGATGGTGATCATGATGACTTCTGCTGAAGATAATATTAGACAGCTATTAAGAGTTATTTAATTCGTATCACACCATTTAGCCATAACATCAGTCTATAATGCCGTTAATCCCCATGTTTATCGTCATCCGTTCAGTAAATCGTTTGATTGCGTTCATCTGCGTCGACGCAGTAACAATAACGTCGTGAGCGATAAAGCCAAACATCGACTCGTAATGTCCAGTCGGGAATAAAGAAAACGAACGAACAAACAAATAAATAAATAAATAAGGCGCATAACAAGACAAACCGAAAACGATAGCCTAATTGTTCATTGGTCCGTAAATGCCAATATCCCCGTTTCACCATAACCAATACGTATCGAAACGACGAAGATAACAGTTCAGATCGTCGGCATCAAAACCCCGAAACAGTATTTGTAAATCGGTGTTTATCAACATTCATCACTATCGAGGTCATAACAGATCGAAGGTTCATTGTTTATAGAGGTATAAATCGATATCGTATCGTCGTTCTCAATCGGGCATCGGTAACGGTTCGAGTCCACGCGAAATGTCTTCGTGTAACCGATGCCGTCGGTACGATGATCGGCGGAAGTCAGTCGTCATCAATACTCAACCGCAAAACGACGCTCATGACGCCGACGACCGATTGTTCGGTCCAGACTCGATTACTACAGACCGTCGCCATATACAAATTTTCCTTCAAAAGCCTAAAATCACCAAAACAATCACCGTTACGTAATGCATTGGTCATCGAGCCATCGATTCTCATCAACCTGGGAAACTGCTGTCGAAATGCGATCATTAAATCACGCAACGCATGAACGTCAAAGTTGCGGCGGTGCCTGCCGTTAACCTTCGCCTATCGAACCATCGTCATTTAATTCCGATTGTCAACAATATCAGTCCGCAGCATCCAAACAGCATTGAATACTTTCGGCAAAATTTAAGCCAGAACAAACAACCGAGCGCAGCGGTTATATTTCTGTTGCCCAAACCTCGATTAAAGTATATTGAATATTGCTGATGGCGTAAACAACTAATAAATTAGCGTTGAAAGTTAATTCGGTACCAACATCAATATCCAGTATTGGAACATAATTTGTGTCAATGGAAACGCTTCATTCAGGCGGTATGTTGACGATCGATCGGTTTCATCACGCTTCAGCAATATTCCAGTTAACATATCATGGTAGATCAGAGATGGTTTCATTAAAATATCGCGGGGATTCGACAACCAGACGCTGGCGAGTCATTGCACAGTTCGGTGTTGCGCTGACGCAGGAGTATTGAAGTGAGTTGCGATATGGTTATTGTTTTGAGCGTACGCACCGAGCGACTCAGCAATACATCTGAGGCGGTTCGAATATCGAAATTGGACAGAATAATTCAGTGATGAAACGCATGGTTATCGTTCACAGTATTCGATACGATTGCGTCAGTTCATCGTTCATCGTTGTCGCTCTCGTCAATAAAGCATGGCGCCAGCCGAAGATCGTTCTCCATTAGCGGCAATACTTCCTTTCGGAAGTCAAAATATTGCTTCTGGCGGATGTAAAAACTAACTGATATCGATAAGCTATTCATATAAATATCTTTAACATACCTTCTTCCCGCCACTCACTTCTGGTACTTCATATCCTTAGTATTTGCTCTGATTTCGTTATAGTATGTAAGCAAATATCGATGACAGCCATCTTCGGTGATTACATTATCCGTACAAAACGGATATTTGATTCATATGGCGCAATCAAGTTTTGCTATTACATTTTATACGCTGACGTTCAGATGGCTCTTCGGCAAACAACGAAAGCTTTACATTTTATCGTTTCATAATAAATAATTGCTTCATCATCATCGAATAGCCGATAAACTTTGTTGTTATATAAAAACAGTATTATATTAAACAGTATATGATATAAATATATCTATCCCATATTGCAATAAAGACTTCAAACTTCTTCCACCTTCGAATGCCTAACGCATTATAAACACCGTGATGTTACGCCCTTCATAATACCAATGCCCGTTCACGAAAACAGGACAGCTGTTCTTCGGTCGTCGATTTGAAGAGAATATCATGTAAACATTTATTTGCTGTTTGAACAGTATCATCGAAATCAGCGGTCAATGACGAATCACTTCTGTGATCATTCAAAACCGATAAACGCTGATCAAAGCCGGTTTCGGCAACACTTGCTCATAGATTGGCTAATGAAATGCGAATCCCATTTCAGATGCACGTGCGTCACCGTTGTAATAACCAAAAACATTCGGTTACATACGTTTCCACTTCGTTACTTCAGTAACCATTTCCTCACGCAGCGACCGACTTTCATACTTCGATATGACAACAGGAATCGAATTCGTGCCTGACGTCATTGCTTCTCCGACAATATTGGCGAACAGTTCGCCATTAGTAGAATTTCGCCAACAGCATTAGTCCATACGCATAAGTAGAAGAAGAATGTTACGCCATAGCATATCATCTCAAAACTGATTGTGAAATATGTTACCGGTATTGCACAATGAAAATGAAACAACCTGACAACAACTTCGATTAAAAGTATCTTCAGACAATTAAACTAATCTCATATAAACAGTCGCCAACTTTGACCATAATACCTTTGTATTGCCGAAGAGTCATCAATATACGCAAACGTCCGTCACCAAACAAACGTACAATAACAGTCATTCACGCCTTCGTTTCATACCATCGTTACGTGGAAAGTCGGCGAGGCGCAGCGCATTGGCTTCCGCAACTTTCGGTGCCAGAGCATTATTAAACAATATTCACTGTTCGATTTCCTCGGTAGTTGCGAGTTTTCAGGGATAAAGCCGGCAAGTAGCGACACCACCACCAGTCTTTTATCAGATTATATCGGTATATTTATCGCTAATAATTGCTGAAAAAACGAGTACGTCAACTTTGTCGATGAAACCTTCTGTTTGCAGCGAATACGTACCACGACAACCACCACCGGTGCCGCCGACGTATACCGAAGCGAAGGTTCGTTTCGCCGTTCATCGCCGCAATCGGTTAACATTCCAGCAAATACGACGGCGGTTCAAAGAACAGTTCAAATCATAACCAGCGAGATTGTTAACAAATCTTAGAATTGACGTCAAATCAACAACCCGAATTTCGTCACGTTGCCGCCGAGCCACGTACCCGGTATATAGTCAAAGACATACTAGCGATAAACCAAACCAGCGATTACTCCGCGATTTTCATCAACCGTCTTCCTCCCCACACCACCTCCTTACCATATCCCATATCAGTTCCAATCATAGTATAGCAAATATCGACGATTTATCATCTTCGTACGCAGCCTGATATCGGATCATATAGAAGTAGTGTAATTTCTTTATAATAGCGCCGACGTTCGACGGTTGGCGACGTTTGCTACAGCTTGTTTATATCTCGTAGTGAAATTACTAGTTATCATCAATGAATAATATTATTATTACTAATATTGAATAATACACATCATTTACTGTGAAGATGTATTATAAACTATGTAACATTCGTTATATAAAAACAGTATATGAAGAATAGTACCAGTATGATGATGCCATAACATATTATCCCCATATTAGCGTAATACACCTCTGTTCTTCCAAATTGAATGTCAATGCATTAAAATATTCGGGTAAAGATGCCCATAATGGAGCCACGTTTTGTCACGGGTGGAAATGGGCATATTTCGGGAATGTTATAATGCCGATTTCAGTATAATGACATAAACATTTACGTTTGAATATGACACCGAACAGCGGAGCCAATACGAATGCACAGTTCAACTTCAGATCACTCAAAAACCATAAATGTTTTCGATCAATGCGCTGAAAAATATTTCGAAGGCAACATTTGCCTATAGATTAATGTGTTTTACGAAATAACTTCATCTCCTCAGATAGCAGTTCGTAGAACATCGCCGCATAACCGTAATACTAATATAGCGTAATACCAATATTTAGCGGAACAACTTCCTTCATTATATGCATCATCTTCACACCTCGATATGTTCTCTCAACATGGAACATCTGCGTTTCGATTGTCATTGACTCTCGTTCAGCCCGACAGCGACAGCGCAAACAGCTCAACCATTTCAGTAGAAGGTTGACCAGTATTGGGGTCCATTACGAAGTCACCTCGCTGCCGACAGATCTTTAACACGGCCTGTCAACAACTTTCGATTGCATTCGGGTGACGGCATATGCATCGTCTAACTTCACCATTCCTTTGTATTGCGAATAAACATAATGCAAAACAACCAAACAAACGCTGCCATGCCTTCGTTTGCTCTCTCATCGCAATACGTGAAAGTCAGCAGTAAGTGCAGGCGTGCGCCACCGCACCCCTGCGCAGCTTCAGAAGACGACGGTGGTATTTACCGCCGCATGCCGCTCCTCAATACGGGCAGCTTCCTGTTGCCTTCGCGGACAAAGCGGCAAAACCGACATCAATCATCACCTGCCCACCAGAGAATGGCGCGATGCATACTTGCCCGCGTTGCTGTCGAAAACGAAAGCACGCTGACGAAACCCGAATAACGCCTCGACGTAGACAACACTAAATGCCCGCCGCCGACACGGCGGAATTGAAGTGAAAGTTGATGGCGGTACTTTGTCGTCTTTATCGCCGCAACCGGTCATTCCAGCAATAAGACGAAAGGCTCGAATCGAAATTCGACCAGTGATGAAACGCATGAGCATCGGGACCAGAATTATGGGATACACGATCGGCCCGACCGTTACCACAAGCAGCTGAAGTCGTTGAAGACAAAATTATTGAATGTCTGAGTCAAAGACGTTTGCTGATAAACCAAACCACGTTTAGCTCATACGTCATTTTAACAATCGTCTTTCCACATCACTTCAGTACCATCCCAATTCCTCGTTATAGTATGTTAAATGCAATACTTCCGATTGTTTCATTCGTACGTGAACGGAGCGGTTTGACTACAGAAGTAGCCCCACATTTGCTATATTCGATGGCTTCTTCGGGTGAAGAATGAAAGCTTTATACATTATTGCTTATACACTTAATTACTGCTTCACAATAACAACAACCAATAACAACAACAATCATCATCATCGTCATCGAATATCAATACTGTCATTGTCATCATCAATACGTATACAATACAAACTTCATGCCAAGTCATATAAAATCGGTACATGCATATTATAATAAAACAGTATATGATACAAATCTGTCCCATATTATACAAATAGCAATTTCAACTTTTCCAAATTGAATGCTCACCATTATAACACCGCGATAATATTAATGCTCTTTGTCATGCAGAATAGGATAGCATATTTTGAAGTCGAAGAGAGCCGATTAGTAGAGTATTGAATATAAACATTATTTATGTTTGAATAGCGACCGAACAAAGCGGAATAAATCCTCTCAGATTCATCATCAAAAATCATGCTGAAAATATTTACAAAGTTATTTCGATTGATAGATTATCGTGTTTAATGAAATGTTAGTCCTTTCCGTGATGCATTGGTAAAGCGTTCGTAGAATAACCGTAACATTCACATATGCCAATTTCATTACGAGAACAACTTTCATTTCCCTCGTTGATCATTACGTTCGACAAGCCTCTTCAACATGGAATCATTCGTTGTCATTGTCTTCGTTCATTCGACACATATTATGCAACAGTAATAACCATTTTGCAGAATTGCTGGTCAGTATTAGTCCATAGCGCATAGTGTTGGAAGAGTTAACACTGCGCATACATCATCCTTAAAACGAAATTGTTAACAGATCTTTAAAGGCCAATACGAAAAATGAAATGGGTCATCTTTTCGCGTCAACGTCCCTACCATCGTTCTAAATCACCGTTTCTAACTTCGTTCATACCATTGCCTCGTACGCGAAGACATTAACATATACGCAACAAATCAACGCGTTTTCAAACAAAACAAGCGTTGACAATGTTCACGTTCATCGGTACGTGGAAGTCAGTGAGGCAGCGCATTTTCGCACCGTGCCATTTCAGAAGACAAGGGCATTAATTGCCACATGCCAAACAATGCCGAAGACCACCGGATCATTACGGTACAATGCGATTCATTCGGAAAATTCAGAGCTTCGTCGATAAAAAGCGGCGTAAAACCATTGTTCACCAGACATCGGTCGGCGGCGCATATAGCTTAATGGCAGCATAATTATTTCAGCGCGTTACGTATCCTTATGGATGGTAAAACTCATTTATTGTATGAATAACG
Source organism: Haliotis rubra (assembly GCF_003918875.1). Lineage (NCBI taxonomy): Eukaryota > Metazoa > Mollusca > Gastropoda > Lepetellida > Haliotidae > Haliotis > Haliotis rubra. The sequence goes on along the minus strand of NW_025765704.1, from coordinate 97,297 downwards.
TTTCGATGTAGCCCATTACAAAGTTCCAACGCCGTAAGGACTATCAAAATGCCTACATAAACAAGAACTACCAATCAGATGTTGATGTATATCTTTGATGAGTTGATGATAACAACACCGTATGGTAGTTTCACAACTTTACATTAGCGTTCATGACGTTTTCGGTTACTTCTGCCCTTTTCAACAGGTGAATATGATTTACAACAAAACATAAAGCAGCCGAAATAGCGTAACACCGATGTCAAAGATAGCGGTAGCAAGCTCGTTCGAGCACCTGGTTCGATTCAACATGGCATTGGTCAAAATAAGTTCACTGAATATTGCGAAAGGAAACCGAACCAATCATCAAAGACATTAAGGGCATACCATAATAGCACCGAATGTACATATTTATACAACGAAAGGACAATATCACCGAGCGAAACAGCGATAGGAAGACATCAAACAGAAAGCAAGATAAGAAAAACATGCAACAGTGAATCCAATCTTCGGCGAATACCAGCCAATGCCAATCATCATAAACGCCGTCGAGTCATCGCCGGCGAAGTTATATGACAGCGGAACGTAGTCGATTTATTCCGTTGTTTTGTCCGTCGTTTGCGAATGTTACAGCAATGTATGCGATTTTGGTCATGTTTTATGGCAGATTCGGCGAAAGTGAAATGAGTTACGCCCGCCGAAGCGTCTTCGATTCGAAGCCGCCGAGACCGTGTAATTTTCGACTTCACTGATCTATTCGGTACTGCCCACAGATATTAAAGCAGGAAAGGATAACCGAATTTTCGTCGTTCGGGTTTCATACCTCATAAACCGCGAATAAATCATCGCCTTCCGGCATTCATAACAGATTACCAACACGTAAGCTCAATACCGTTTCAGTGTCGTTCAAATTTCAGTTCATCAATTCGAAAAATCACGGGCTCTTTCCTAATGAATTGTTATAACGGTAATGTGTTAAGCAGTATCATTTCCCGTTCACCAATTACGCACCTTTATTCGTTCAAAATAATTATCGCCAAATCAACACCAGCATACCCATTTCGCCTGGAATTCAAAAGGTAATTGCTCGTAAACAATACACTACGGACGAATCCGAACATTACCAGAAAGCAAATATCAACAGCGATTCGCAGCAACCTCGTCATCATGATAAAATGACACCGAATATAAGGAAATCACTTTTAATCATCATCTATCAATTTTCATACGCACTTCTCTGTTGCGGGAATTCCACTCATATTGCCAAACTCATCAATAACGACTGGTTGAATGTCAGCGTTTATGTTATAAAACAGACCAGAACATCGTTAGTTGTCCAATCATGAATGATATCCTCGTAATGACCATCTTCCAGAAATATGAAACATACTAACAGAGAATCCAATTGAATCTCGAACAATAATCAGTTATTGAAATAGAATGTCAGCAATCAAATGTAGATTAGATCTGTTTTTCATCAGAGATGTTTAATCAGTTAATACCAGTAAAAGAATATATTCCACCAAAGCCTTCGTCACAATTATTGCTTCACCAAACAATGATAACTTCGCTTTTGGTTAGATTCGAATCACACTTCCGGCCTCTCGATAATGTCGCGTTATAAAGCCGATCACCAAAGTCATAACAAAATAGAACAAACCGCTGCCACAAACGCATCATCACCTGTAATTTCAACAAATCTACCAAACCATACCATAACATCAATCTTCACCATTGTTAGTTACCCGAGAACGACCCATTGTATTCGACCAAAATTTCACGAACACCATTACGATTACACCGTAACGGTACCAAAAACAAACAAGTTAATGATTAACGCTGGAAGCTTCACTTCCACCACCGATACATAATCACCAAATGGTTGTCGATTGTGATTATCACCTTATTTCCTTCCATCGCTTCCGAAAACATGCCTTTATTTCAGCGAATAATCGTACTGCCGCACATTACCTCCCATATGCGAATAATTTATGGTATCGAAACTGTCACGTTCATACTGATATACACTTCTATTTTCATTTCCGTCTGGTAATTCTGAAAGTCACTATTAACATAAGCCAGAACAATCGGTGACGGTGGCTCATCCTTACGCATTCTCCAGCAAAATTCGAAATATTGTAGCTACGGTTTTATAGGCGACCATAGCGACCACTTTACCGATGACGAGATAACCGTTTATCATTATTTTCCGTTTCATCAAACACATCATCGCATTATGAACTAAACATCCTGCAATGCGACAAGAATATTTAAGAATGAAGGGATTGTCCACATTACTTCCTTTCACGTAACGACAGTTTCAGTTGATGCTTCGCCGGAACTCACCGAAACGGTGCGTTCAGGAAGCCGTTTTCGGATTGTATATCAATCAATGCCTGGCGACAGTAACGCGAAGCAAAATATTCAGAAGTCGGTTAATGTCCGGTGTTATCGACGCGTTCAAACCGCCGTTGTCGTCATCACCGGTAACGTTTCGCGCCACGCAACGATTTATAATGTCGTTTCGACGCCTCCGCCTGACCGCAATTTGTTTTCGTTAAGCAGTATCAAATGCAATATGGGTCAAATATAGCGAAAGTGTAATGGCATGGTTTGAAAGCATCATTGCTTTTCGATTTAGTCAGCTTCGATCTCGAAACAAGTTCGACAACTACTACCAACGCCATTCGCCGATCGGGGTCAAAATGATACGATTGTGTCACCGACCAAGAATGGGGACGTTCATCGGATGAAGGCTCAGAAACACGAGACGTAATAATAAACATTACGCCGATAGCCGCTGTTAAGCGTTACCAGAATGACGAGCGTCACGCTATAGTTAGCGAATAAATGTTCTTCCGCCTACGCAACAGTGGGACCAGGTTTATTCAGCCTACATGGAGAATTACATCTGTTTACCAATCTCGCTTTACCAACACATATGACCGCAAATGGCGGTGACAACACCTGGCCGCAGCCCGGCACCGGGTCAAATACATATGATGCCCAATACTCAAAGATGTACCGAATACGTGAACAACCACTGCCGTAGGGTGATCTGGCCAGGAGCCAGCGACCCCTCAACAAGCCGTTTCACCAACGATCTGTGCCACCGGCTCTGGCGAATGGCCTGGTCGACGACCGACAGTTCGCAATATGCTTCATCTCAGACAGGGAAACAACACACGAGATTACAATATGTGAAGCTTCATTTCTGGTGTGACTAGTACATTAGTTGAAATTATCAGAGTAAAGATATATATATCTTGTTTCAATTTTGTTACTTTTGATTGAAAGGTGTTGGTCTCAGCAACATTATAAAGATATTAATATTGATTAGGTAAAGAGGCCTTGATGATTATTTTATTTCGATATTTTGGAATAATTAATAATTTAAAACAAATCATATGTCATACTGCTAAATGTATTATCAAGGTTTATAAATGTACAATATTTCAGCAACATCGAAATAAAATAATCATCAGATGCATACTTGCCTGAGTACGCAATATCTTTATAATAAATTTTGTTTGAAGTTGGCAACCTGAAAATAACTCTGACGGGTACCATTTTCAATCAAAAGGTGGCGAGAGTTGAGTGAGTAAGTGTGTATGTCTCTTACGCCTCTGTTGTGCAAATTTCAGTAATATCAATTGCTGGTCTCAGAAATGGGCTTCACATATTGTACACATGGGGAATCGAACCTGGGTCTTCGGGTGGCTGACGAGCAAGCGCTTTAAACTACACTAGGGCTACACTTACGCCGTCCTTGGTACAGTTAGTGGGCATGCGAGACAATACATATCTGCCAAGCCGAACTGAGAACACAGCAACTACGTAGGGCAGGGCTGGTGGTATGTGGCCCTTGCTCCATAGAGCCAGGTAAACAGATCAGTTGAAGTTAAGTAACCTTGGTGACGGAGAGTCCTTGGAAGGGCGGGACTTCAGCTTGGGTATCTTGACTCCTGAAAGATTTAGGGACTCCAGTCCTGCCCCACAGCACAGGTGTTTGTAGGCGTCCTGGACCCTTGTGAGTTTGCCCATAAGCCCATAATCTGGCATTGTCCACTCCACTGAGCGTCATTGTCCGTGATATTAGGCGCTCTAGCCGCGTGCATATATATGTATTACATATATATTGTACACAGACACAGCTAAGCTTAACGGTGTTAATCACCGCTTTACCTATAGTAATGGTCAGTCTCTATATGTGATTGAGCAAAATAGGGATTAATTTTAAACAAAGGTCTGAGTATATCATATGGCTGAATGGATAAAACCTGGAATCCCCTTTGACGCGGTATAATTCCCTCTAAGGGGAAAAACGACGATAAGAAGTTCACTAACTATGCTTATTGTTTTGCTCGGTATTCTTAAGAAGTTAACTTATAACAACGTATGAGTATGGATTTACAATGTCTCTATTATTTCACATCTCTGGATGTTTCTGGCCTACTTCTTGCCCCTCTTCAATGTCATCAGACTCTTACAAGCTTCCAATAGACCTGATCCAGTCTGTCAATCAAAACTGGCGCATGCGTCGAATTTTGGCCAATCAGCAGAGTCGGAGTGCGTTATTATTAGATTTGTCAGGCTTCTATTTCCGGGCTTCACCATTTAATCCAAGCGATGTACCAAATTATGCCATTTCCATTACCTCGCTATATTTACTACATATTGCTGCGGATTTGATGCACCATAACAAAACCATTAATGGTCAAGACAAATAAAATGGAGGCGGATCAAGAAACGCGATAGGCCTGACGATCAGTTAAATGTCTGCACCATCGTTCAGAAACCTACGTCTGTCTGTTGATGAGAATTTGCACGAATTTGCACACTTTTGCACATAAAAGTGTAAAATCATTACCAATTGATGACAACAAATAGCGAAGTTTAAGACTTTGCAGAAGTGTTATAAACAATGGACACCCCTTATAACCACAAAATTGTTTTTGCTTCACGTTTTTAGTCACTACTAGGCATTGAGCTGGTACGCCACAAAGCTCAAGAAGAGACAGGCGAGAAAGCTGTGACACAATGTAAACAGGGACTTTCATTTCGGTTAGGGTTCAACCGAAATAGCAAAAGCACTATGTTACATGAAAGAACAATGTGGCGGATATTGTCCCCTCTGCTCTTAGATATTCTTCAATTCCTGTCACACATTTTAGGATGTTTTAAGCTTCATAAGCACAATCTGAGAAGGCCTACAGTATCTTGTTAACAGAGCAAAATATTCGATGAGTAATACTTTTATTCAAACGGAAATATTGTCGGTGTCAGTGCTTGCCTATCATGCGACATATCCAGAGTATCAAAATTAGTTCATATGAGTGCCTCATAAAGACCATGCTTTAAATATTTCCAGATTTTTATAAAGAATTGTATGGGACTTTGACCTGAAGTTACCATCCTCCAGGTTGATCGAATACGAAAACTATGTGAGGAAGGAATAGTGACTTTCTGAGTATTGGACAGAGTGAAATAAAGTGTATATCTTAATTAAGGAGAACATTATTTGAAGCTCTGTTACCACATAAAATTATTCACATATAATGGTACTACTCTAGGGAGTAATATTGCAACTGTAATTTTGATTAATTCACCGGAAATGATAATCATGCATTATTTCGTTTTCAGAATCTTGCTTTTTTAGTAAACGTGGAAGGGAGATAAAGATTAATAATAATCTGAAGTCAATAATAAATGAATTATTTAATTGATTGACATATCCAGATTTTTAGATTTTAGGGCAGAACTAGGCAAAACAAACACCATTGTTGATAACAAGGCAGGACAATCACTTGGTATTAACTTAGTTTCTTGGCTCCTCAACTTTAGATGTTTTTTTAAATACTACATTTACTAATAAGATACAATTTGAAGAAGTGATTGCTGAGTAATCATAACTCATTAAAAGTTATTTCAACATCCAGAATATTTGAAAAAGCAAAGGTTACATTTTGGTCAAACCCTGGACAGGGCATTATCTAGTCCTGAAACAGAATAACTTTCAAAAATCTAAGGTGACTTTTCATGTATGTGGAATAAAGATTGAAACATATATTAAACCCATATTTGATGTAATTCTTCTGATTAATCATTAAGTCTTTTTAGGAGGTTACTACACTGTTTGAAGACTGGAGCTCAAAGCTAGTATTTATTAAGATGGTGGATTTGGACAAAGTTGTTCAAGGTTTGTTGATGGTTATTTGCAAAATGAGCTTCATATTAAATTGCACCTAATTGTGGTTTGTAGGTGGAACGCTTCAGGACATTTTCATGTCTGTTTTCCTAAACCTGAGCTATGACTTCTTACCAAATTTTGAATCAACTTTACTATAATTTTTATGACAATTGTGTAAGTATCTCAGAAAAGGAAATAGATCAAAATCAGTGTTATGTGTCCTCTAGGGATATGGTCTCAGATCTAATAAAACAAAAGATTATCATTGTTTCAATTCAAGAAGCAATAATTGTATTGACAGAAGGCTTTGAACATAGGATACATTCTTAATCTATTTTACATACACTAGAAGTTTAGCAGTTAAAACATCTCTGATGAAAACAATAGATCTACATTTGTATTTTGTGTAACATTCTCATTTCAATGCTAGTTAATTGTTCGAATAACTGTGGATTCTCCTGTTCCAAATTTTGCATCACATGTTTCTCCTATTTCGGAAGAATGGGTCAATTAGTGTACAGGTGCAGACTGTATCTTGGATCTTCTTGTGTTCTGGTGCTGTAGACATACCTGTACATAAGCTGGCAGTTCATGAAGTCCAGTATTGTGGAAGTTTGTATGTAAAATTAGAATACTCCAACAACAAAGGCTATTATAGAAAATTAAATGGGAAATGATGATTAAAAAAAATGATTTCCCTTATATTCAGTGTCATTTTATCATGGTGTACAGAGAGAAACTCTACTGAGAGAGTTGCTGCAGATCAGCTGTTGAATATTTGCTTCTGGGTATGTCCAGATACGTCCATGGAAACATATTGTTTACAAAGCCCATTACCTTTTCAGATTTCCAAATAAGATCAAATAGGTTATGCTGTGATTGATTTTGTTAACGTAGTTGTACAGACAAATAAGGTGCATGAAGTAGTAGACAGGAAATATTTTTCTGCTTTTATTTACCATTCTCTTAATTCATTAAAGATAGAAATTATGTTTTCAGATTATTGAACTAAATTTGAACAACAAACGGATGAAATAAAGGCGCCACGCGCAGTGTTGATAATCTATTTATAGATACCGAAACGATGTGCAACATGACCATGGTTGTGTTCACCGAGTTTATAAAAAAATTATAAACCCAAACAACAAAATTCAGTTATCCTTTCCCTGCTACTAATATCTGTGACGGAGGTGAATTGCCAGATAGATCAATTGAGTCGAAAGAAATTACGCTTCCTACAGTCTCAGCAGCTAGTCGAGACGCTTTTTCAGCGGGCATGTAACTCATTTTCACTCGCCAGTTGTAATCTGCCAGCTAAAATATATTAAAAATCACATACGTATAACTTGCCTCTTTAAATAACATTCACAAACGACGGATATCAAAGTATCACAAGCAGAATTCATCAACTACGTTCGCAATCACGTAACGTTTCGCCGGCGGTGACGCCATTGTGATTTGCCAGTGGTTGTCCCCCCTAACGTCAAAAACGAAGTGGGCGGGGCTTATCGGCCGAGACTGGATCGGTCTATTCACTGTACATGTTTTCTTATGTTGCTTCTAATCATCGTACATGCTTTGATGTGTGTCTTCCTATCACTGTTTTCATAAGTGGCTACCAATCTACGTGTATCGCGCTGGAATTTGTATAAACACTATGTACATTCCAATTTATAATATAAATATACCCTTAATGTCTTTGAGTGAGTGAGTGAGTTTGGTTTGACGCCGCTTTTAGCAATATTCCAGAAATGGGCTTAACACATTGTACCCATGTTGGGAATCGAACCTGGTCTTCGGCGTGACGAGCGAACGCTTAACCACTAGGCTACCCCACCGCCCTTAATGTCTTTGAACGCTGTACATCAAGTGTACATCTCAATCTTTACTTCCATCGCACTGGCCTCCTGTACGCACTTTATGTTTTGTTTGTAAATCATATTCTGTGTCATTCACCTCGTTGAAGGGCAGAAGCAGCCCCAGAAACGTCGTGTTGTAAATAATAAAGAAGTTGTAAAACTATACCATACGTTGTTGTGTTATCATCCAACTCATCCAAGATGCCCATGAAGCATCTGATTCTAGAAGTTGGTGAGTTCTTGTTTATCGCATAGAGCGACATTGAGATCCTTACAACGTTAGACTTTTAACTTGTTAACGGTGTAGAATCTACATCAAACGTTATTCTATACAATAAACAAGGTTTCATCCATAAAGTTATGCTTTATTTTTAATAATTATGCTGTAATTAAAGTATATGCATATGCGCCGATTATTAATCTGAGTAAAGACTAAGTGAGTGAGTGAGTATGGTTTTACGCTGCTTTTAGCAATATTCCAGCAAGCTCCACGGCGGGGACACCAGAAATGGGCTTCACACATTGTACCCGTGAGAATCGAACCCGAGTCTTCAGCGTGACAAGCACATATTACAGCAATTAATACTCCCTGTCATCTTCCTAAATATAACACAAGTGCAAATAATGCACACTGCACCTCACTGACTTTCCACATGTACAATGAAACATGAAACAAGAAGGCGGGTGAAATGATATTGTGCCTTTGTTTGCCCACGAAAAAACTACGTTGATGGTTGACACGTATATGGTAATATCTTCGCAATACAAAAAGGTATGTATGAACAAGTTAAAGCGACGGTTGTACCTTAAAGTGGATTTAAATTGTCTGAATACTTTTTAATCCAAAGTTGTTGTACGCCAAGGTTGTCTTTAAGCCCATTTCATTTTTCATGTGTGCAACAAAGATCTGGTAACGCACAATTTCACAATAGTTTTAGGGATGATGTATATGCACGGGTGTTAATGTTTAACATTCTTACTCTTCTATATGCATATGGACTAATACTGTTAGCAAATTCCTACCCCAAAATGGATTGGACTGTTTGCACCAATAATGTGTGAAGATGAAGACAGGGAACCAATGACAATCAAACACAGATGATTCCATGTTGAGAACACGGGCTATATATCAAAGTATGAAAAGTGGTCATATAATGAAAGGGAAATGAAAGTTGTTATAAATGTAAAGTAGTACATATATGTAGATATTTTTGGTTATTACAACAATGTTTTCTACAAGGCCTTGCAATGCATCACAGGGAAGTAAAGTTCTTATTTCGTAAAACACATTAATCTATAATCAAAATGTAACTGCCAGAAATATTTTCGAAACATTTGATCAGAAACGTTTATGGTTTTTGAATGATGGAGATCTAGGGGATTGGTTTAAACATTCAGTATTGGCTCCACTGATTTCAGTGTCACTGTTCAAACATAAATAAATGTTTATGATATTCTCTACAAATCAGCAGTATAACATTTCCAAATTATGCTATCCTGTTCCTGCATGACAAAGGCATTAATTATTATAAGAAGGCATGCTCTATCACGAGGGTGTTTATAATGCATTAGGCATTCAGAAATTTGGAAAAGAGACAGAAGTGCTGTACATAATATAGGATAGATATATTTATATCATATACTGTTTTTAATATAATATACATATACTGTTTTATATAACAGATGATACATTTAAGTATATATACGTATGATACATGTGTGTGTGTTGTGTGTGTGTGTGTGTGTGTGTGTGTGTGTGTGTGTGTGTGTGTTATTATTGTAAGCAAGTGTAATTTCTGCAGGTGTATAAGCAATAAATGTATAAAGCTTTCGTTGTTCACCCGAAAGAGCCGCTGGACGTCGAAGATATATATAAATATATATATAAAGCGGGGGTGTTACACTAGCTTCTATATGAATCCAAATATATCCATTTCACATACAGAGATGAAAATATTATCCACGGATGTGAAAGTAACATCATCGGAAATGTACAGCATTTGCTTTACATACTATAACGAGAATTAGAGCAAATATAGGATATAAAGTACTAGAAGTGAAAGTGAGGTAATAGGAAGAGAAAAGACAGTTATTGTTAAAATATTTATATGAGCTAAGCAATGTCCATAGTTTAGTTTTATCCACTTAAACATGTCTTTGGCTTCAAAGAGTACCGCTGTAAGAATTTGTCTTCAGCAACCCATGCTTGTGGTAAGGGGCGACTAACGGTGGTCAGGTTGACTTGGTTGACACGTCATTGTATCCTAATTCTGTAGATTGATGCTCATGCGTTTCATCACTGGATTGTCTGGTCCAGACTCGATTATTTCAAGACCGCCGTCATATTGCTGGAATATTGCTCAGTGCGGCGTAAAACAACAAAGAAACAAACAAGAGTACCGCCATGTAAACTCACTTCAATTACTCCGCCATTGTCAACAGCACCGGGGCGGTGGGGTAGCCTAGTGGTTAATCTACATCGAAACGTTATTCTATACAATAAACAAGGTTTCATCCATAAAGTTGTATGCTTCATTTTTCAATAATTATGCTGCAATTAAAGTATATGCATATGCGCCGATTATTAATCTGAGTAAAGACTAAGTGAGTGAGTGAGTATGGTTTTACGCCGCTTTTAGCAATATTCCCGCAAGCTCACGGCGGGGGACACCAGAAATGGGCTTCACACATTGTACCCATGTGGGGAATCGAACCCGAGTCTTCAATCAGTGTGACAAGCACATATTACAGCAATAAATACCTGTCATCTTCCTAAATATAACACAAGTGCAAATAATGCACTGCACCTCACTGACTTTCCACATGTACAATGAAACATAAACAAGAAGGCGGGTGAAATGATATTGTGCTATAGCTGTTTGTTTGAAAAAAAAACACGTTGATGGTTGACACGTATATGGTAATATCTTCGCAATACAAAAAGGTATGTATGAACAAGTTAAAGCCGACAGTGCACCTTTAAAGTGGATTTAAATTGTCTGAATACTTTTTAATCAAAGTTGTTGTACGCCAAGGTTGTCTTTTTTAAGCCCATTTCATTTTCATGTGTGCAACAAAGATCTGGTAACGCACCACCACAATAGTTTTAGGATGATGTATATGCACAGGTGTTAATGTTTAACATTCTTACTTCTATATGCATATGGACTAATACTGTTAGCAAATTCCATCCCCAAAAATGGATTGGACTGTTTGCAAATAATGTGTCAGATGAAGACAGGGAACCAATGACAATCAAACACAGATGATTCCATGTTGAGAACACGGGCTATATATCAAAGTATGAAAAGTGGTCATATAATGAAAGGAAATGAAAGTTCATTATAAATGTAAAGTAGTACATATATGTAGATATTTTTGGTTATTACAACAATGTTTTCTACAAGGCCTTGCAATGCATCACAGGGAAGTAAAGTTCTTATTTCGTAAAACACATTAATCTATAAACAAATGTTACTGCCAGAAATATTTTCGAAACATTTGATCAGAAACGTTTATGGTTTTTGAATGATGGAGATCTAGGGGATTGGTTTAAACATTCAGTATTGGCTCCACTGATTTCAGTGTCACTGTTCAAACATAAATAAATGTTTATGATATTCTCTACAAATCGGCAGTATAACATTTCCAAATTATGCTATCCTGTTCCTGCATGACAAAGGCATTAATTATTATAAGAAGGCATGCTCTATCACGAGGTGTTTATAATGCATTAGGCATTCAGAAATTTGGAAGAGACAGAAGTGCTGTACATAATATAGGATAGATATATTTATATCATATACTGTTTTAATATAATATACATATACTGTTTTTATATAACAGATGATACATAAGTTTATGTATATACATGTGTGTGTGTGTGTGTGTGTGTGTGTGTGTGTGTGTGTGTGTGTGTAAGCAAGTAATTTCTGCAGGTGTATAAGCAATAAATGTATAAAGCTTTCATTGTTCACCCGAAGAGCCGCTGGACGTCGAAAGATATATATAAATATATATAAAGCGGGGTGTTACACTACTTCTATATGAATCCAAATATATCCATTTCACATACAGATGAAAATATTATCCACGGATGTGAAAGTAACATCATCGGAAATGTACAGCATTTGCTTTACATACTATAACGAGAAATTAGAGCAAATATAGGATATAAGTACTAGAAGTGAAAGTGAGGTAATAGGAAGAGAAAAGCACAGTTATTGTTAAAATATTTATATGAGCTAAGCAATGTCCATAGTTTAGTTTTATCCACTTAAACATGTCTTTGGCTTCAAAGTATAACCACTGTAAGAATTTGTCTTCAGCAACCCATGCTTGTGGTAAGTACCGAGGCGACTAACGGTGGTCAGGTTGACTTGGTTGACAATGTCATTGTATCCTAATTCTGTAGATTGATGCTCATGCGTTTCATCACTGGATTGTCTGGTCCAGACTCGATTATTTCAAGACCGCCGTCATATTGCTGGAATATTGCTCAGTGCGGCGTAAAACAACAAAGAAACAAACAAGAGTACCGCCATGTAAACTCACTTCAATTACTCCGCCATTGTCAACAGCACCGGGGCGGTGGGGTAGCCTAGTGGTTAATCTACATCGAAACGTTATTCTATACAATAAACAAGGTTTCATCCATAAAGTTGTATGCTTCATTTTTCAATAATTATGCTGCAATTAAAGTATATGCATATGCGCCGATTATTAATCTGAGTAAAGACTAAGTGAGTGAGTGAGTATGGTTTTACGCCGCTTTTAGCAATATTCCCGCAAGCTCACGGCGGGGGACACCAGAAATGGGCTTCACACATTGTACCCATGTGGGGAATCGAACCCGAGTCTTCAGTGTGACAAGCACATATTACAGCAATAAATACTCCCTGTCATCTTCCTAAATATAACACAAGTGCAAATAATGCACACTGCACCTCACTGACTTTCCACATGTACAATGAAACATAAAACAAGAAGGCGGGTGAAATGATATTGTGCCTTTGTTTGTTTGAAAAAAAACACGTTGATGGTTGACACGTATGTGGTAATATCTTCGCAATACAAAAAGGTATGTATGAACAAGTTAAAGCGACGATTGCACCTTAAAGTGGATTTAAATTGTCTGAATACTTTTTAATCAAAGTTGTTGTACGCCAAGGTTGTCTTTTAAGCCCATTTCATTTTTCATGTGTGCAACAAAGATCTGGTAACGCACAATTTCACAATAGTTTTAGGATGATGTATATGCACAGGTGTTAATGTTTAACATTCTTACTCTTCTATATGCATATGGACTAATACTGTTAGCAAATTCTACCCCAAAAATGGATTGGACTGTTTGCACCAATAATGTGTCAGATGAAGACAGGGAACCAATGACAATCAAACACAGATGATTCCATGTTGAGAACACGGGCTATATATCAAAGTATGAAAAGTGGTCATATAATGAAAGGGAAATGAAAGTTGTTATAAATGTAAAGTAGTACATATATGTAGATATTTTTGGTTATTACAACAATGTTTTCTACAAGGCCTTGCAATGCATCACAGGGAAGTAAAGTTCTTATTTCGTAAAACACATTAATCTATAAACAAATGTTACTGCCAGAAATATTTTCGAAACATTTGATCAGAAACGTTTATGGTTTTTGAATGATGGAGATCTAGGGGATTGGTTTAAACATTCAGTATTGGCTCCACTGATTTCAGTGTCACTGTTCAAACATAAATAAATGTTTATGATATTCTCTACAAATCGGCAGTATAACATTTCCAAATTATGCTATCCTGTTCCTGCATGACAAAGGCATTAATTATTATAAGAAGGCATGCTCTATCACGAGGTGTTTATAATGCATTAGGCATTCAGAAATTTGGAAGAGACAGAAGTGCTGTACATAATATAGGATAGATATATTTATATCATATACTGTTTTAATATAATATACATATACTGTTTTTATATAACAGATGATACATAAGTTTATGTATATACATGTGTGTGTGTGTGTGTGTTTTGTTGTGTTGTTATGTGTGTGTGTGTGTGTGTAAGCAAGTAATTTCTGCAGGTGTATAAGCAATAAATGTATAAAAGCATTTGTTCACCCGAAAAGAGCCGCTGGACGTCGAAAGATATATATAAATATATATAAAGCGGGGTGTTACACTACTTCTATATGAATCAAATATATATCCATTTCACATACAGATGAAAATATTATCCACGGATGTGAAAGTAACATCATCGGAAATGTACAGCATTTGCTTTACATACTATAACGAGAAATTAGAGCAAATATAGGATATAAGTACTAGAAGTGAAAGTGAGGTAATAGGAAGAGAAAAGACAGTTATTGTTAAAATATTTATATGAGCTAAGCAATGTCCATAGTTTAGTTTTATCCACTTAAACATGTCTTTGGCTTCAAAGAGTACCGCTGTAAGAATTTGTGTCTTCAGCAACCCATGCTTGTGGTAAGGGGCGACTAACGGTGGTCAGGTTGACTTGGTTGACACGTCATTGTATCCTAATTCTGTAGATTGATGCTCATGCGTTTCATCACTGGATTGTCTGGTCCAGACTCGATTATTTCAAGACCGCCGTCATATTGCTGGAATATTGCTCAGTGCGGCGTAAAACAACAAAGAAACAAACAAGAGTACCGCCATGTAAACTCACTTCAATTACTCCGCCATTGTCAACAGCACCGGGGCGGTGGGGTAGCCTAGTGGTTAAAGCGTTGGCTCGTCACGCCGAAGACCTGGGTTCGAATCCCCACATTGGTACAATGTGTGAAGCCCATCTCTGGTGTCCCCCGCCTTGATGTTGCTGGAATATTGCTAAAAAGCGGCGTAAAACCAAACTCAGTCAGTCAGTCAGTCAGTCAACAGCACCTTATGAACAAACGTTTCCATTGCATTTTCATTGTGTTTCCAGACGGGATGGTGATGATTTGGAGATTTTACGGGTGCTTTCCAACGCTCGTTTGGTGCGTTGTTTACGCCGCACTCAGCAATATTCCAGCTATACTTCTCATCAAAGGTTTAGACTCACTAGTGTAAATATAGCCACTTTACTTCAGGCAACTGTTCTAAACTAAATTTTGCAAAATATTCCATACTGTTTAGGAGTACTGTTTTACATGAACTGATGTATTGTAAATCAAATTCGTAACGTGGAAAAAAAGATTATTGTCATGAGTTCAATAAATGATGAAAATCAGTGAAAATTGGCGAATTCTTAACAAAACTTTACACCACAACGTTAACGCAGCTGTTCACATGCACGATATTTGCACATGATTTAAAGCAAATTGATGCAATTTCGAGCAATTCATCTGCATAAATTTTGCAGTTGGTTCCCCCAGGTTAGTGGAGAAATCAATCTTCGATGTAACCATATATACATACATAACATATAGTGATTGTTTTAATTGATTTTAAACTTTTGAAGAGAAGTATATATGGCGACGGTCTGTAAATAATCAAGTCTGGACCAGACAATCCAGTCATCAACATCATGAGCATCGATCTACGCAGTTTAGTTGGGAACCGATGACATGTGTCGACGAGCCCTGACCACCCGATCCCGTCAGTTGCCTCTTACGACAAGCATCAGTTACTGAAGACAACTCGCATGGGCCCTCCAGGCCATTTGTCTTTGATTGAAACAGGGGTGATTTGACGGTGATTTTCGTATCGATTTATACCTCTATAAACCATAAAACCCTTTGATTCGATCTGGTAAATCGGTAAAGCCAGTTTTGTTTACCTGTTAGTCAGATTGGCGCCGTATTAGTCGCTGTTAATCGCTTACGTTATTCCTAAATACTTGTTTCAGGATTTTTTGTCTACGACTTTGATCAAGACTGTTATCTTCGTCGTTTCAATTACGTATTGTTTAGTTATAGTGAAAAACGAGGATATTATTAACTGTTACCCACAGAGTTAATAAACAATTAAACTATCGTTTGGTTTATCTTTGTTAATGCGCCTTATTTATTTATTTATTTATTTGTTCGTTCGTTTTCTTTTATTCCCGACTGGACAATTACAAGTCGGTGTTTGGCTTTGCTCTAGCTCTGACGTCGGAGTTGTATTTACCGTGACACCATGAGTTGCAGATTGAACACAATCAAATTTCTTTAGGACTCCACTGGACGCCGGGTTCGTTCAGGTTGGATGACATTAAATATGGGGATTAACAATAAGGACTATCGAACAGCAGTTTTTTTTTATTATAGACTGAATGTTATGGCTAAATGGTTATTAGTCTTTCGAATTAAATACTCTTAAGGACAATAGCTGTCCTAATGGTAGCTATGCCAGCACTAAGAGTCATCGCTGGTCGACCACCATCACGGGAAGACCACAACCCATTTGTCTACGGATATCGAGTTTACTGTTGAGGATTTTGCAAGCACGTTTATATCCATGAGTCACTGAATTGGAAACTGTCTTGTGTTGACTTTAATTTTTTGAAAGTTCACCGGAAGTGTCAGTGATTGTGAAAACAACAGAGCAAGTAACTATCATTCAATTTGATTTCTGTCTCAGCTGACGATCAAGATGATCCCAAAGATGTTCATTTGGGTTCATGTCTGAAGAACGCGCTGGCCAAGACAATACGTTGAGGTTAACATTGTGCGGTTGAATAATTCTGGCGGTTCGAGGCATTGCGTTGTTGTGCTGCATAATGACTGCCCTAAGCAGTTGTTCAAATAAAGAGCACCTGACAAAGAGTTCAACACTTCATATCTGTATCAGTAGGCATTCGGATTTCCTCGGATGATGACAAATTTTGTTGTTCTCTGGCCATAAATGCCGCCCCATACCATGACGCCCTCTCCATCGAACGGATGAACTTCTTGAACGCAGTTTGGCGCCAGTCGCTCTCCTCTACGTCGAAACATCGAGAAACATTCTAACTCTGACATCGTTTCTGAAAAGACTGAACAGACTTTCACCTGTAAAGAACACTCTCTCCCAGTCACGTCGCTGCCACCGACGTACAGTTTAATGCCCATTGCAGTCTGCGTTGATGGTGAAGACGGTCAAAGGACAATACAAAGGAATAGGCGGTAGGCTCGAATACCAGCCATACCAAGTCGTCGAAGGACAGTTCGTCTGCTGATTTCGTGTACTGGTGCTATTGCCGTAATTGACGTCGCCATGACGATTCTGTTCCTGAGATGGATCTGCCGGATGTAGCGGTCTTCAGCCAGTGTCGGGACTCTTGGTCTTTCCGACCTCGGGTATGGCCTGTCTGCTGATAGCGGTTTATCAATTTGCTGATGGTGGCCTGGCTGCAGTTGAAGGTTTTTGCCAGCTGACGTTGTGAATCCCCCATACTGGCCATACCGATCGTTGCGCTTGCGTAAGTCATGGTGTATATCCGTGGTGGTTTTTCGGTTGTTGCATGCTTACTCTGTTCATCATCGGTATTTATGCCACAATCATGCACGTGTATAAGGAGGCGTTCGTTTTGTATATCAACTTTGTATGAAGGCCCTATTCAGCTTATAATGAAGGTCATAGGAGGACAAGTAGGCTTCTGCACTTTGTGAAGATGTAAACTAAGTGACTGCATGTGGATGGAGCAGAAGGGGCTGCATTGAAAGTTTCAGAAAGTCGACGTCGCCGCGTCGAATCATGAAGAGTTCATTTTAGTACTGTCGTACTGCATTCCAGTCCAATGCTAGGGGTATGATGGCTTTTGTGGACCAAAATAGGGTGTTATAACTCGCCCTAGCACATTTAGGTGCATAAACCTTTGATAAGTTGTAATACTGCTTCTCTACAAACCACAACTCCCAGAGCTACCACCGGTAATACAGTCTGTTGTACGCTCTTGTAGCAGTGTCACCCGAGCCGGTAACGTATTTATCTTTCCGCCATGTTAAAATACAAAATATCATTTCATGAGGGTTTTTATTTTGAAGATCGATAAAGCTTTTAATTGCGCTACCGACTATATAACATGTGCAAACAAAATGGCGTCTGCCTCTCGACTGGATTTTTCTTTCCGCCAAAAAATCAAAATATGAAACATATTCTGACAAGCTTAAAACTGCCATAAAATGGTTGATTACAAGCTTAAGTTGAGTTAAGCCGGAGTGCAAACGATGCAATGTACAACATAGTTTAAATAAAGCAGTGAATGTCGGTAAAATAAATGTGCACACAGTGAAGTTCAACTCAAAACAGCTAATAGAACGGTTTTCGAATTCTTGCACTGCAAGATAATATAAGTTGTATGCTTCTTTCGAGGTAATACGGTGTGATGTACGCCTCTTTGTAGCAGTGTCACCCGAGCCGGTAGGCGAGGGATGACACTGCTACAAAGAGGCGTACATCAGACCGTACCCGAGGGAAAAGCATACAACGTATTTATCTTACCGCCAGGTTAAATGTACCAAATATCATTTTATTTTATGCTAAAGATCTCTACACACTATGACATGCAAACAAAATGTCGTCTGCCTTTCGACTGAATTTTTAACATCAGTGAAACATATTCCGACAAGCATAAAACTGCTATAAAAAATGTTAATTATGTTTAAACTGAATGTGCAAACCACTCAATGTATAAAATAGCTTAAATAAAGCAGTGAAAGTCGGCACTGCATGCGTCATATCATGACGTCATACGATTGTTAGCGCTTCAGCTTCTCGGCGGAGAGCTTGGCGGTTACCGTGGCAGCGGGTTATATTTTTTCCAGTTGTCACCCTTCTGGTAGGGTGACACGGAAACTTGTTAAAGCGTCATTGGCCAATGAAATCAAAGTTTTTTACATGAAGGTAAGATAAATGCTCATGTATATTTGCAGTGACAACATAATAGTTAGCAGTGACATTAGCAATAAAGAAGACAGTTATGATAACAGTGCAGCCGCCTTTTATGCGTGGCATAAGGTTTAAAATGTATTCAGTTAAATCTAACTTTGGTGTGTAACATACTGGTACGTACAGTGAACCCCAGTTTATCTCGACAGTGATGTATCCTTGTACAGTACAACCAGAAATTATTGAGAATTTAAGATTGTAAAATGTTTTTATTTTTTTTCACTCATTACTCACGTATTAAATTTGAATATTAGCAGAACATAACTCCAGATTCAAAGACAGGTGAACAGTTAGTATTTTGTCAAGTCACCATGGGCAGCAATGCGGGCTTCAATGCGGCGGGGCATACTACTGATCAAAGAAGTTAGAAAGTCGTGGTCCCAATATCGGACCTCTTCGTCTTTCATTTCAGCAATATTTGTCAGATTTTTCTTATTGACACTTTTTGAACGATGTTTTGGGTCGTTGTCCTGCTGGAAAATCAAAAATGTCCATAGAAACGCGGGAGCAGATGGAAGTAAATGTCCCTCGAGAATATCTGTGTACCGCTCACTGTTCATATTCCCTTCAAATACACAGAGGGGCGTTGCCCCTAACACAGATATGCCACCCCACACGTTAAATTTCGGACTGTACTTTGGGCGCTGATACAAAGGTTTTCAAAGGGGATAACTCTTCACAAACTTATGAAATAGGATTAACGGGTTGTCTCTCTTGAATGAAACCAAGCACCTTGATAGCTGGTCAAGGTTGTTTATACTGGAAATCAATCAGACATATTCCTAAAATTCTCAATAATTTCTGGTCATACTATATAACATTTGGATGAACAGATGTCCTGATTAACAAACAAATGTACGAAATTTTCTCACTTTAATTGAACAACCTATCTCAAAGACGTCCGTCGCCAGTGGTACGGGATGTTTCTATAACATAGTTTTTCTGTTACAAACAAAGTCATGGCGATGCATCATTTGTTTAAGACAAGGCTTGGCCGTTCCGTCCTGAGACATGTGACAGTGCTGCGATACTTGGACGAATTCAATTACCATTCACATACAGTATATGGTTGCAGTAGCGCAGTAACTTATCACCGGTGCTTTCAATAACAGCCGAGATAAATGGTAAGGTGCTGTCATATGTCGTTATAGCTCAGTATCTACCAGTGCAGACCGCTTCTGTGGTGTAGTGGTTAGAGCCTCCCCGACCGCGTCATACCAAATGACGTTAAAATATGGTACTTGTTGGTCCCTGCCCGGCTCTCGGCATTAATGGGTACAACAAGGACTGAGTCAACTCGGAGTCAGTATAATGTGTCTGAGTGGGGTATTCATGCTTCACTGCGGCGTGGTATCCCAGTGGGTTAGCACTATAAAACCAGCTTCAGTCTGGGCTAGTACAAGCGGCCGCACATACACGCATGCATATGAGCGAAATATTCTCAAGCACGACGTTAAGCCAATTTCACCTCCACCTCACCAGTGTAAGCCGGTGGTATTGTTAAAGCTCCCTGTATCTACCAATGTAAGCCGGTGGTATTGTTATAGCTCCCGTATCTACCAGTACAAGCCGGTGGTATTAGTATAGGGGATCTGAACTTTCAATCTGGATAGGAAGTACAAGCGTACAAACTTTTCAAAGACAGACATTTTATGAACACATCACCATTTCTCTTTATCACCACTCCTAAACACAACGCATGGGATGCACGTGCAAAACGCAGTAGCCTCCATATACGTGCATGGGTGTCATTCTTGACTTAAAGAAGGTCGATAAATCACTGTAATCCATTAATTTTGAGAGTCATCTTGCATCACACAGTTGTTAGTGTTTGTTTCTAGCCGTTTGCCATTTGTTTGAAAATGAAAGTCGTACACATGCAGATTGCACGTCATACACCAATCATCTTTCAAGAGCGATTACTGTACAAACAACTCGAGTGAAACCTGCCAACACCGGCACTTGTCTAATCCGACACACTGTTAAAACTGGCGCTACAAATTTGGTCCGCAATTTTACAACGATATTATGATCATTAAAAGAGACGACGAGTGTAAATGGCAGCCATGTAGGAAAATGATCGTAACCGTCTAATCCGGCACCTTGTCTAAACCGGCATTTTATTTCGGTCCTTTGGGGTGCCGGTTTAGACAGGTTTCACTGTATGTTCATAAGGAAGTGCAAGTGGTGATGCACTCTCAAAATATTCATTATTATCATGTCAACAATAATTGCCTACGATATCTCCCAATTGTTTTAGTCGTAAATTAAAAATGAAGTTCCCCTACAATGTTTGAAACGTTTAGATCCCGTTCTGTGGCGTTGAAATGTTTAAAGATGTGATGATACTAAGGTAGCTTGCATGCATGTTGTGCTGTGGAACACGTTCTGAAGTTGTAAAGGGGCGGATGGGCCGCCTAGTGGTTAAAACGTTCGCTCGTCACGCCAAAGACTTGGGTTCGATTCCACACATGCGTACAATGTGTGAACTCCACTCCTGGTGTCCCCCTCCGTGATATTGCTGGAATATTGTTAAAAGCGGCGAAGAGACTCACTCACTCACTCACTCACTCACTCACTACATACACATATGCATCCTTGGGTTTTTTCTATTTGGTGGACATAAGAAAATGTGTTTCTTTGTTTCAGTACGGTCAGATTCATTGTGTGGTTTGCGAATTGGTGCAGAATAGATTTAGCCAGGAAATATGGCAGAGAGTTCTGTAAGTTCACAGATTTATGTTCTTTCTGTATTGTCTACCATTTGAATGTGGAAAAGATCAAATGCATACTCTGTACCAAAGCAATAGCTTGATTATGTTATGGAGGAAGTATACCACGACCTTAGACAAATGAAGAATAATAAGAGTGCGTATTCCTCAGGGAGTTGAATATGAACATGTAATGCATTCTAGACCGTACATCCCGTAAAAATGTGTCACATACACCCGCCATGCTTCAGTGTGGTTATATTTAATTGTTGATTATGGTGAAAGACGATGACATATTGTTTCAACATCATATGAAACCAGTTAATGCATGCTTATCATAAGAGGCGACTGACTGACTTGGTTGACCCCACTTGCATGGATCGATGCACATGGTATCAACGAGAAATCATTGGGTTGTCTGGTCCAGGCACGATTATTTACAGACTGCCCTCGTACAGCTCGAATATTAAACCAACCAACATGGAATCAGTTCTCACCAACTGAACTTGCCGAGGTAGTGCACGAGACTATCTGTTGCTTCTCCAGAGAAAGGCACAGCAATATTTAAAGCAAGCATTATTCAAAAGGTTTATAACAGCGTAATGTTTAAATGACAAGCTATAGACGGCGATTAACGTCAACGCCGTAACGTCAATACGACACAATGTATGTATCATCTGACATATTTCTTCAAGATGTATTAAATAAGGATGCTTCAGAAGGCTCCGCCGTCACAGAGGCTAGCCACGCGGCCAAATATCCATTAGCTTCCACCGGATTATCTCGTATTAATACTCATGATCACTATCAGACGAACAAGCTTTCGATATTGACCGAGACGCAAGAATTACACAAGATGGTACGCCAGTGGCATCCCTTGAAGAAACCACTTGACTCCGGAAGCACTAATAGATTATTCAGCATTTAGCTTCTTCTTTTTCAATGTAGAATGATGTATAAATCTTGCACAAATCACGTCACGGGGAATAAGGAAGCACTGGAGTGTTGTAGTGAACCTCATTAGGTTAACGAAGGACAAAGCATGCGTGAAATGGTCCACTTTCTTTGAATCCAGAATAAACGGTAAT
This sequence comes from Haliotis rubra, assembly GCF_003918875.1. Taxonomy (NCBI): domain Eukaryota; kingdom Metazoa; phylum Mollusca; class Gastropoda; order Lepetellida; family Haliotidae; genus Haliotis; species Haliotis rubra. The sequence continues at coordinate 74,610 of NW_025765704.1, read as the reverse complement.
TTGTTGCCATTATTGACTGAGAATGACTCATAGGTCATTCGTGCTTACACAAAAACTGGTCAGAAGCACAGTGTCCATTTGTTTTTATCATTGACTGGTCAGTAGCTGTTCATAATCCCATGGCAATTCCAATTAAGCCATAATGTGGCATTTCCGTGATGGTCAGCGACTGTAGCAAGTGATAAGGTTCTTCCTCATCCAATGCTCTCAAACCAACGTGGTGATGATTGATACGTTGTGCATCATTTCGGTCACATTGGATAGGTGTCTTAAAAGGAGCCAGATAACTGTGGAAATGATGGAGTCGGTGTGTTGGCTGTGCATTTCAATGACTAACAGCAGTCTGAAATTTGTTCTGATTGTTTTTGTTTCGTTTTTGTTACATGCGGCTCCGTCACGTGAGTAACGACTACGTGATTTTGTGGGTTGGATGTTGGAACAAGAGAGGAGCAGTGTGACACAAGCTCTTAACGTTTCCCAGTCACGATATCGATTTAAAATACAGTTCGCTCTACCACCATGTATATAATGTAATAAAGCACACTTTCGCCCTGAACTATTATAGTTAAAGCACGAGGACATTTGCGACCGAGTGCTTTAACGTTATAATAATAGTTCAGGGCGAAAGTGTCTTTATTACTATGAGAGGGAAATATGTGCTTTATTACATTATACATGGTGGTAGAGCGAACTGTATTTCTTTTCTAATGATGCCAAATTTACTACTTTCTAAGGATAGTTACGATTAATCGAGGCCGAAAACAAACAACGGTGTCAGTTGACCTAAATTAAGAATCCAGGGCTAACTGGCGCGCTGTTCTTATTGATGTGTCTGGCCCCTGCGTTAAGACGAACGTTACCAGAAAAAACAAATGATAAACAGTTTCATAACGGATTACGTTCGGATTAAATATCTTCTCTAAATTATTTTAATTACATCTGTGATTAACGTAAACCATATGGGGCAATATGAACGTCGCATTTCTACCAAGCGTTAGTTTAGATGAAGCTGAGTAGTCAAGCAACATTCCACGATTGCATTTTGGGAATGTAAACATTGCGAACGTTACCGTGTCGCTGAAAACTTGGTGAAGCAACTGCAAACCAAGAAACGGGATGCATGTAACAGGTAGAACTGTTTGCAGGAGACTGTACGAGGCGATGACAACTGACATGCATCGTGACGTCGCTTACATTGTGACGTAATGCAAAATTGTTCGATTACGAGGGGGCAGCCTAGAATGGCGCAGTGACGCCAAAACATTGTGACGTAATGCAAAAAGTAGGGAGGTCAGGCTAATTTTGTACATGCATTTCATTATTCAGGAGTGTACACACTCTTTTTAGTTGATGCATAAGTCAGTAAAAAACACTTTTCTTTTTTAATCTATGTCAAAACCTTTTGAGATATTAATGTTTTATTAAGTGTTTATAGCCGCCATTTTGTTTCCAAGATGGCCGCCATTCAGTTTGGCTTCATTGAAGAGAATAAAAGGGCCAAGGAAAAAATAGAATAGGTGTTTTCGATTTAATATGTATTATTCATCTGAAAAAAATGTTTTTAAACAAACCATTCATAATGAACTCCTTGTTTGTATTAAAACTCTTAATTTTATACTGTCAAAACATGGAAAAACAGCAATTTGTATGGCCAAGAATAGACAAAATTGCCACATTTTGAATGGTCTTATACGTATGCAAATAACTGACAAGCAGTTTAAGATTGCTAATGTGATTCACAAGAACTATTTTATCCAATAAATGAAGTTAAAAACAATTAAATCCTTCATTATCTATCTAAAATGATCATCCAAATTTCGCTATTTTATCATGTTTCAGCTTATAATAGACACGCACAAATATTAACATAAAATTTCTAGTACTGAAGATCTCATGATGAAGTTTGGAAGGCAGGTAGATCTTTCCATTTGCTTCATTTGGAGCTACAGCAACACACTATTTACTGTATTATCTCTCATAATAAAAGACAACAACCCAGAAATGTAGTTTTGATAATTTTATTCAGTTTCATCGGCATAAATCAACTTCTGATGACAAATGTTCATTAATGATTCACTGAAGATGATAATGATAATTCATTCATAATGCTCTAAACAAAGTACAGTGACCATACAGTCATAACCAACACTGAGTTTTTATTCACAATTTGAATCCAAATATTCTTGTGTAAAATAGTGTGAAAATAGTGAATAATTACCTTAGTAAACAATCTAAAGTCAATCCTTGTTCATATTTCATTCGTGATATAAGTCTAGATCATGGCATAAGTGCATTTATCATGCTTATGTTTTAAAACAAAAAGAAATGATATATATCATTATATGATATATAATTAATGTTGCCAAACAGAGATCAACTCTCATCCATAAGTAGGATGTGAGAAATTTAAATTTGACAGTATTAACCAGTTATTTGATGTAAGAGAAGACCATACCATATTTCCAGTTTAGATAATTAGATCAGGTTATATCTAAACTGAAAACACAGTAGACTCATCCCTTGTTACCAGTATGAAAGCGGGGAGGGCTCCAACAAAAGACAATGGTTCAGGATAAGGTCAGGATTGAGTTACTGAAAGAAGAAATACATCATGTGAAAAATTCATTACTATAGTCTTCATACAATGAATCTAGTTTTTGGTGGTTATTTTCCCCTCTCATGAAGTATAATCTTCCATTTACTGTGCTGACATCAAGTCCAGAAAAAAATACATATTTATTTTCAACAATTTCAACATTTTTCGGCTGTGGCCAAACATGACTTGTTCCTTTCCATGTCATAAATTTTACGCTTGCTTTTTCCAAATTGTGTTTACCTTCAGAAATAATGTTGAGGACTAAACCAACAAACCAGCCTTCATTGTACGCAACACAAACACAATCACCTTCTTAGCAGAGGTTTCAATGGAAGTTAAATTTGACGATGGGTGTTCTCGTTTTTCTCCCAGTAAAACAGGTTGACTAGTAGTACAAGTATTATCGTTCGACACATTAACTGATAATCCAGTTCTTGCTCTGAGAATGATTTCTAAGTTTGTTCGACGGTCTCTACTAGACAGCTTCTTGTTATCTCTCTGAAGCTGATAAACCTTGCTGAAACATGTTTGATAGTTTCCAAGTTTTTTCATATTTCATTAAATCTTTCAGAACTGTTAACTGTGTTGATTCTGTTAATCCATTTAAATGTGCATCCTAAGAAGAAATGGAATTGAATGGTCCACCATACAAGTTGTTTACTTTCTGGATGATAGAAAGTCTATTTGAATTTCTATTGTCCCTCATAGTTTGTTTCTCTGCCTTCTCTTTTACTTTTTCTTTTCTTTTTTGTTTAATAAGTCTTTTTCTTTCTCTATATTTTACAAGTAAATCTGGTGCAGCTGACCTGGCTTTTCCAGTTAATCTTTCTCTCTCTGGAGGTGATAAAGAATCAAGATAATGTGTACTTTTGTTTAACGACCAAAGTAAAATTCCCTCAATACTAATTGTGTTGCAGTTGGCATTTTGTGAACCAAACGGTCAAAGCCTGAAAATAATCTTTCTGTAGCAATGTTATGATTTGGAATAGAAGATGTCTCCTGAATGATCACCGGAGAAGGGCAATGATAGTTTCCTCCAGGTAAATGGTCTTTGAGCATACGCTCAGTTACGACAAGAAAACTAGTGCAGCCAACAGAGAGAGCTTGATAAGTAAGGGATTCAATATCTATGTCAACATTCTTATATAAACAGTCATAAACATCATCTTTTACAGGTTCAAGATCATTGAATAAACATGAACTTCCATCAAATAGTTCTGAAGGATCACTTGACCATTTCTTCAACAAACTTTGGAGAATTGTATGATAATGTGAAACATCTATTGCAGTAATATTTTTTTTAACCATCAACTTCATCAATGGAGTTGTAATGTGTCTTTCCAGAATTCCCATAGCACGGACACCTGCAATGATTAGTTTATCTTCAGCATCTACTTCAATTGCTTTCATTAGTTTGTTTTTTTCAGGGCCTAAGGTGCGAATAAAATTAAGCATATCTTGCAAGTGGTAATATGCATAAGAAGCATTAACAAATGGTACATTAAATCTATTGTGTCTGAATGAATCTAATAAAATTGGCTTTTCAATAAATTCAGAGAATTCTTTGGGGTTTCCCACTTTTTTCACACACATCTTTGCCAAATGCTGTACATGATGATCATATAAATTCAAGGGTAGCACTACCTTTTCTGTGCCAGTGTAATGTTTTTTCTCTCCCAATTGTTTTTCCATTGGATTCTACCTGTTCCCATTTTTTAATGTTAGTCACAAAGTTATCCTGTAGACCTAATATGAAATGAATTCCACAATAAAAAGCATAAATTTGAATCAGTTCCCTCTGTTTTTCTGTAGACAGAGATGTCCAGTTTGAAACATGAGTTGGTAATATTCTTGAACGCGACTGTTCAATGATTTAAACAAATTTTTTTATTGACAACATGTCTGTCTGTCATTGTGATTTTAAACTTTATTAAAAAACTCATGAATAATATTTTCTTTTCCTTCAAAAGAATCATTCTCCCCATTATCATCTATGAATGAGGCTAGTTCCTCTAACATCAGTTCCAGTCCTTCTACCTGAGATTTAGCATCTCCACTGTGATGATCCTGTAATGCTAAACCAAATGTTTGTCCTGTGCTACTAGTAGAAACATAGTTTACATATTTATTGTGCCTTTTTGTGGTGCCATCAGTCTGTAAAGTGCAAAGATTAGCATATTTCATATTAACTGCAGCTACAGTCTTAGCTATGACACCTGCCTCAGTTGACATGCACTTCAGCAATGTAGATTTAGGCAAATCTTTTAGATCTACAGTCATATTCGCAAGATTTTTCAAAACAATCTGTATAATTTTCTGGGATGTGTTTTGAAGCAACACCATGAGTTAACAGTTCATAACACACAATTCGCACCTCATCTGTATAGCTGCAATTTTTAAATGTTTCAATTTCCGGCTTTAGATCAACAATCAACTTATTTAATTCAGCATTTTGCAAATGTAATTCCTTCACTTTCTAATATTTCACTTTTACGGTGTGAATTTTCAAGCTGTGACTTCTGAGATGTAGATTTGTTTTGGTAGTAATTCTTTTGTGTACGAAGTCGTTTCCATCATAGCTGCTAGCTTCAGCTTTTGATGAGTGTCTTCAGATAACAATCTCATTAATTTCTTTTGTTTCTTCTTTTTTTTATTATTAACATTTCTCACTGAAAATGATTTGATTTTATCAATTGTATTCTGATGCTGTGATTCTAGAGATTTTAATTTCTTTTCACACTCATAAAGTTGTAAAGATAAACTCTTCTTACTGTACGTGAGTGACTGAATATGACGCTCTAGATTTTCATTTTCAACTAAAAGTTTCTCATTTTTAGCACTCACTGACTCTGACTTCTGTGCAGTAGAATTTGTTTTTGAACAAAGCGTGGATTAAGACACAGATGACACTGGACAAGATACAACTGGAATATATTTAGAATTCAGAAACGTCTCTTGTTGCCATTTGTGACAACTTAATTTGTGCTTCTTTCTGTGAATAGAATCCCATTGGGATCTCAGTGTGTGAGGATTAGGTTTTCTGTCCAATTGTAGATATGTTTAATCCACAATGGACACTTATGGTAACAAACATTTTGCGAATTTTGTATGTGCGAAGAGCACAAACGATAGTTTTGTTGATGGAGGTTTTAATAACCTCAGTCGGCATAGGGTTTTCAAGCCATTGTTCAGATATACCAAATTCTCTCAAAATCTGAGGGAATTCATCAACAGGTAAAGAAATAATTGGAAACATCAAAGAATTAAGGTTCCATTCATGTTTGGAGAAATAACAACATGTGTTCCGGAATTTCCTGAGGAAACTCCGGATACACTTGCAATGCTGCAAGAGATTTTCCAATGCGCATTTCAAATTTATATTAAAAGTGAAGTGTTCGCTGTCTTCAATCACCTGGCACACCAGCATCCCAGTGAACGGAAGACAGGCTGTCTGATTTCATCTAGTGCCCAATCATCTAAAACAAATATTTGGAATCATTTGATCTTCATCTATTTCAACTTCAAGTTGAATACAAGAATATATACAAACATTAATAATGATGCACATATTTATTCAGGGAAAGTACTTTGGCCTGACCTTAACATGTGATTATAAGAATGTTTATATTATCTCAAGAAAGGACTATTCAACTCTGAATCCACAGTTTAAATGTGCAATGTTCATAATCTACAGATATATGTGATGATAGCTTGATAGTAAATATATGGATAACAATTCCCCTAAAACTGAAAAATATTTGGTAAATATTGTTGTTTAATAATGGGACAGCTCATTTATTTGAAGGGTATGTATGGTTAAAGCTGGTGGGATAGTTCTAAGGACTGCTCAAGGTTTGGCTTCCAAAGAACACCAACTCATGTAACAATTTTTCAAATAAATACACACACACACACACACACACACACACACCTCCCCAATGTAGTAGAAAGTTCAAATCTGTTATCAATAATATTTCGTTATAATTAATTTTCGTTAATTTATACTATGAAATTTAACACCATGCTCATGTCAAGTCCAAGCAGAAACATTTCACCAATAATTATTTCATTTTGATAAAGGTACGAGGGAAAACGAAGCAAACCGGAAGTGGAATTGACAAATACTTTTCGGTAGTTTTCATGTGTGTATGATAGACATTCGGTCGGCAATTTATTTAGAAGTTAGCTGTGTCTTGTTGACATAATCTTATTTCAAGATGGGTGTGTTTAATTGGAGCAGACATGAAAGCACACAAAATGCTGTTCTCAATTAAATTGTGATGAGGTGCAGCAAAAAACAACATGGATTAGTCCATTATGAAACGAGGACATTCGTTGTAATGAAAACATTAGTGTACATACAAAATAGTTTGAAATGGTGTTGTGGCACAGATGAAGTGTTTGTTCCATTTATGGGTAGACTGCACTTTAACAAGGACCATTTATATTTGTCTACAAGAGGTACAACCCTTACCTGTCAGGTCACGGCGTGTCAGCAGGTCCTCCACTTTCTCCCTTGTCATCCCCACTACGGACCAAGCCCAATTCTTCAGAGACTGACATGTCAGCACTGCTGCGATGGAAACTGGGGTTAATTACGATCCAGTGTAAACAGAGGGCATTCCTAAGACAACATGTCAGTAATAATAGTGTTTGGAAGGGATTTTCAGGTTTGTCATTGAACATACGAAGTCTTGAATCTGGTGGTTGTCAACACCTTTCACTGTTAGTGACAGCGGTAAAAATTGGAAGAGTACACTTATTTACATGGGGAGGGATAGTAATTATAAAATCGGTATTTTTTATGATTTACCTTTTCTCTAAAAACTAACATTAATTCACACCAAAGAAATAACGTACATTTTACTTTATGTAAGTCATATATAGTTATGTCGGGGTTTACCTGTCGCATTGTCCGTGGGGATACTTTCATCTTTGCCGCTCTCCCCTTCCATAGTGAACTCGTCTGATTGCGAGTCAGCTCTCATGTCTGCTGCGAGAGAGGAGAAACGATGGAACTTTGTTTGCAAAATTGTATGTTTGCCTAGCATTTTACGTATTTTCAGTTATGGTTTTTAGAAACTAAATAACCTGAAAATGTATGGTGGCGATTCTTTTTCCCGCCATTTTAAAAATTTCTCAGAACATTTTGATAAACCTACCTTTGAATGATTTGGTTGTTTGAATTTCCCGCCTCTAGCTTCAGAACAAGGTCACATTCATGAAATAGACTCTTCCATCTGTCATGTGATGTAAATATTGTAGGCATGTGAATCCAGGCACACCTCCTACATTTATCGTAAACCCTGAGGATACGAAGATTAGGGGGTGTCATTTTGGCAAATGGGAGCATGCCCCAGTAAACTTAACAAGTTGCTTATGTGAAGAAACATTCTATTCATTATGAAATAACAAGGAAAACAAAACAACAATAGACATAATTTTTTATTAACACATTTTTCACAAGCATATATGTTATTTTTATTTCTGTTAATGAAGCTGAAATGTGATGAATTTTGATTAGTTTGACTTTCAAAACACGATGGCCGCCGTGCCTGACCTCCCTACAAAAAGGGATAAAGTCTGATAAAGTATTGTCGGCGCCTTTGATCTTTCACCGAAGCATCTTAGAAAGGCAAATAACGTTGATGAAAGACGTCGATCTAAGGGCGACAACTGGCGTACAAGACTGTTACATCAGAACGACTGTGTTACGAACCCGTTGTATAAATGCCTCCATATTGGAGGTGAGCTTCTGACCCATACTGACCCATCCCTACCCGACCCGACCCGACCCAGCCCAGCCCAAAACAACCCAAGAGGAGGATATTATTCAAATTTTCATTGTATAGCTATTTTTGTATGTTGTTGTGATCACTTTTTACTATATAATAAAGACATTTTGCGGGATTTAGTATAGTGTTTTCATTTCTTGTTCTTAATAAAAGGACAAACGTTATCATATTTGGGTTATTGATATAATATATAGGAAGGGATATATCTTTTCTGAAAATGTTATCGAATGGACAAAAACGTGATATTCATCATCTCTGTCTCGACTGGACTTAATCTGTTTGTCAATAATGTTTATAAATTATGTTTGGCAAACTAGTTTTGCGAGAAAACTTTCACAAGTCGCTGTAAAAGACCCGATAAAGAGCAAAGTGTTTTTACCTTTCTGTGATAACCAATGTCCAAAATTGTTCAAAATATTTCGCACTTTTATCTGCCCAGGACAATTGTAATAAGAATCATAAATCAAAACTATATGTCTTCTATCACTTTGAAGACGAATAATTTGCCAGTGTTTGGCTATTCTTAACAATCTAGGAACTTCGCCAGATACAAAAAGATCATGGAGTTTATTTCTTCACACCATAATTCGTTTTAGAAAAAAGATGGATTATCCAATAGCTACTGTTTCTCTGTTATTCGCGAAAGGACCACCTCCGTGGTGTACATGTAGTGGTTAGAATTATTTGCCAGTGTTTCAGCTATTCTTAACAATCTAGGAACTTCGCCAGATACAAAAAGATCATGGAGTTTATTTCTTCACACCATAATTCGTTTTAGAAAAAAGATGGATTATCCAATAGCTACTGTTTCTCTGTTATTCGCGAAAGGACCACCTCCGTGGTGTACATGTAGTGGTTAGAGCGTCTGCCCGGAGAGAGGAAGGTGGTAGGTTCAATCCCCGGCCGCGTCATACCAAACGATGTTAAAATATGGTACTTGTTGGTCCCTTCCTGGCGTTCGGCATTAATGGGTACAACAAGGACTGGTCGGCTCGGAGTGAGTATAATGTGTCTGAGTGGGGTATTCATGCTTAACTGCCGCATGGTATCTCAGTGAGCTAGCACTATAAAACCAGCTTCAGTCTGGGGCTAGTACAAGCAGTCACACATACACACGCATGCACGTCGTCATATGAGCGACATATTCTCAAGCACGACGTTAAACCTAATTTCACCTCACCTCACCTCACCTCACCTCACCTCACCTCACCAGTCGTCAAGTGAGTGAGTGGGTTAGATCGCTTACATTGAGTGCTTGTGATTAGGTGCCTGCTTCTGAAAATGTGTGTTTGAATCCCAAATGTGACTCAATCCCTAAAATACAAGAATTTGTACTTTTCTGTGTAAGGATCAACGACTTTGGTGGACACGCGATCAGGCAAGTGAATTCATACCCCGGAATCCCAACCGAGTAGTCACATCATGTCGTATTCCCTTATTACAGGATCCATACGAGCCGTTGGACGAGACATCTTCAAACAGAAGGTGGATATAACGGTTCACAAGCAAACAAGGGAGGTAATCGGTAGTGGTAAGACCCAGGAGCACACAGTCTTCAAGGTCATCCTGAACAATGGGCTGGACAATAAACGCGTGATTCCCCAAGGTCAGGAGCAACGTGGGTCCAAATCTACGACGGTTGCGGTGCCTACAAACATTTCAGCTTTTCATATCAACGCTGTTCAGTTCTGTTCAGCTTTCCCATACAATATTATATTCGACAGATTCTTAAAAATACGACAATGTGGAGTGATGATTCACAAACTGTGCCCTGTTCCTATCCGAGAAGGAATGACGGTTACGTCAATTTTCCGGATTATCCACCCTAAAATGAATTTGTCCATAGCGAACATTCAGAAGTTTATTAATGCGGTTTTTCTCCTCATCATGTCTTCTAAGGAAACGGAGAAAGAAAGAGACAACAAAGCTTTGATCCTGAAAGGTAAGCGAATACATGTCCTATTTGAGAGGCATTTAAGAAGTTGGGATGAAATATATTGACAAATTTCGTGAGAACCACGTTTCGATGCAGATTCTTGTAGCGTTTGCAAGCAAGAATTAAACAGTCAGTCATTTGAGATTTCACGAAATTACGGAGTTTAACATTAATTGGGGATATATTATGTATCTATAGGTTCCTGTTTGACGTCATATAGTGCTGTGCGATTGTGTCAGTTACTGCATCAAACGGCCTGAAGAAGCAGATGCAGAATGAAAGAAAGAAAGCAACAGAATTGACATATTTGGCTATTCAGTTCGATGATGATGCCAATGGGTTGACAAAGGTAAAGACGTGGTAGTCAGAGATGTACAAATGAAAGGTGTAGTTTATTTAGGAAGGGATGTTTATACAGTTGATTGGGCTTAGTGGGGGAGTGCAATGTGAACGGATGGAAGTACCTTTGCTCTTGGTTGATGGCGGATTGACATCACCGTTCTTGTGTAGCGGCCATAAAATTTCCGAGTCCCGTGCAGAGATTCGAACCACGGACCTTCTAATCCGAAGTCGGACGCCTTGTCCACATGACCAAAGGCAAGCTGACAAGGTAAGGATGTCATCTGTGGGATGACTCCACGCCCTGCTACATACTCCCCCGTCAACAGAAGGCACGTCCTGAGCCGCATAGTTGGGTACTGTGACTTATTTTGCTCAAATTTAACATGAATATGCTCAGACCCACGTTGGGTGCCAATGTAGCGGCCATAACATTTCCGAGTCCCGTGCAGGGATTCGAACCACGGACCTTCTAGTCGGACGCATTGTCCATATGACCAAAGAGGTTAACCCGTCAGCAAGCTGACAAGGTAAGGATGTCATCTGTGGGATGACTCCATGCCCTGCTACACTTGCAAACAGTCAAACAAACAAGGACTCAGGTCACGGCGCAAAGGAACAGTGGAACCGGTGTATATACTTAATGCTTGCATTATTATATGTCATGGGAGATCATTTAGAATGGAATGTTTAATACATAGATGCTTGTATATTATCAATTTATGGGACAACGTATATTTGACTTTTCATTTGAATTATTATTTGTTTGGAAAACATTATTTTATATTATCATTAACGCGTCTTCAATAAAAAGAAGAGAGTCCTTCAAGTAAAGAAGTAGGTAAAAATGCTTGAAATAGCTATGTTATCACAATAAACGACTTCATTGACACAGAACTATGAGGTCGCACATCTTGACATACCCGATAATTATTGTATTCGATTATTTCAATGAAGTATTGATTACTGAGAATCTCTTAGTCACCATAGACCGTACATGATTTTAATATATATCCCTAAACCACATCAATAGAAGTCTTGTCATTCAGACGTTATCCAGACCACAGAATCGGGGTCTGAACATCTTGTACACAGTGGTATATGTTGCAGGACAGATGATATGGCTGGATGCCTCCCATCACCTGATCTTTATTGGGTCTCCTCGCCTCACAAGCCTCAACGAACTCATTGCAATGAACGTCTACCTCGCCGACATCCCTCTTTACGACGTCACACGCGAGCTTGTGCTGCTCAACCAACAGAGGATAGCCGAGATAGATATAGCGTGAGTAAATAATATTATTAATTTCGTTTATCAATATTATTAATATCAGGAGCATCTGCGTAGGTCGATGCTCATGATGTCAATCACTGGATTGTATGGTCAGATTCAGTTATTCACTGTCATATAGCTGGAACATTCCAGAGTGCGGAGTTTAACAACAGACACAAACAAACAAGCAAACAAACAAACATCACATCACATCACATCACAGAGCTTCACCATCCCATCCGTTTAGTCGCCTTTAGATCTGATGACAAGAATGGTTTGATGGGGGGATCATGATCTTACCCAGAATTCCCATGGGTGATAATATTGTTCATCATAAGAAGACATCCATGCATAACAGTAAAATGTCGACAATTTCGGGTTTAAACACTCTTCCTCGTCACCTGTAAAAGCATTTATAGGATATACATACTGTCTAGCAGTTAGACGAGTCTAATGTTTGTCAGTTTATTACAACGCCGTCACGAAGGTCAGACCGAATTTTCTGCTTATTTCAGTTACCTGTATATTTTTTTAAAATTTTAATGGTTTTTTTCGTTACTTCCATAACCTTTTCTTAACTTTGAAAATGTTCTCATGATTCTACTACCATGTATTTTAATGGAAAGTTGAGCTGTTTCCGGATGAGACACCCAACGTCCCAACGTTTAATCAAACAGTGCAGAAGGCTATTTGACACAATATTGGGAATAAATTATTTATTCACTTTATTGTATTCCAACGACATTTCCGAAGTTACTCTAAATAGTATTAAAATATGTTACTTTACTTCTTAAAAGTTTATTCCCCTTACATGAACAACCCGTTGTATCATGTAAATAAGCCAAAGCCTTGCATACTACAGTTTCGTTCCTAATACGTTGCGGAAACGCTCTAGTAACATCTGGGTACTGCATCTCTACAGCAAGAAGTTGGACGAAACAACAGCAGCGTTGAAGCGGACGTCGCAGGCGTTGGAGATAGAGAAACAGAAGACGGATGTGCTGCTGTATCAGATGCTGCCACAGAAGGTGGCGCATCAGCTGAAGAACGGCAGACAGGTGGAAGCAAGTGAGACAGTGATGAAGACTAAGTTCATCAATGACTATAGCTGTATGGACAACGGACTTCCTGGGAGAAATTTAACAGGCGCTGTAAGCTAGTTGTAGTGCTCCTTTTACACACAGTATCCGGGAATGTTTTTATATTTCACTTCAGCAAAATCCAAGCAATATGACAACACGATTTAACCACCAGAAGCCCCACTGTTTCCAATCTGCTCAGATGTTTAGTGTAAATGCTTTATCGGTTAAAATTAATACAGTCAAATTCCAATTCTCAGAACCGTGAAGACTAGGTCTAAAGCAACCCAGGTTTATTGTAAGAGGAACCAGGAACGGTTGGTCATGCTCCATCTCACCAGGAAATATTGTATCCGGACATTAGCCACAGCCCACACAATTTTGAACACTATCAGCATCTTTCAGTCCTATTTAGAGATACCGCTGAACATATTTTGCTGTCAGTAATTTCTTCAGAAACGTTATCGAGATGTGTTGCCGACTGAAACAAATGGTGTTGTGTTCAATTTCAGAAAAGTTGAAATTTCAGACCAAGTGACAATTTTATTCAGCGACATCGTTACCTTCACCAACATCACTGCAGCCTGCACGCCATTTGACATCTTCAACATGCTGAACACCCTCTACCACCGCTTCGATAGGTGTACAAATGACCACGATGTATACAAGGTACAAAGGCTGTATATTCCTTTCGCGATGCTTAATAAAAGCTCCAAGAGGAGGGTACGAGTCGCCATTTGGCTTGTTCCGTGTCCATTTTATCAACGTGGTTCCGTCTCCGCTCCAAAAGGCATTGTGACGAATGCAGTCAACTCGTTGGAGTATACCCGCTTTTGCTATTTGCTATGTTTAGATACTATGTAGGTAACTATCAAGGTATTATCATTTACAGAAACCCTTGGTAGGCTATTAACAGTCCAACGAAGGAAGGTTGAAAATACCGTTCCCTTCATTGTTACGATGTTCAATGTTACAGCATTGTTCGTAATACTGCATTGATCGACTGTCATTTAAGCATTTTCAGTGTCCATTTACACACAGGGATATTTTGGATACAACTCCCGTACTTTATCATTAAGTTACGACAGTAGTAAGGCTCGCCTTGTGGACGTGGCTCTCATACCTTAAAAGGTAACCTATGGTAAGAGGCCGTTATTAAACACACCACAGAGGGAAGTCTGTGTAAGACTGGGTGTCATCGATGCAAGCCTCGTGAAATGATTTGGACCTTTGCCTTCGATTAAGCGATGTGAATTGCTATCAATAACCTTTTATTAGTTTTACCGTTTATTTAGGTGAATATTGACAGTGTAAATATTGGTGCTATGGCCAATACTGCCATTAAAAGGACGTTTGACGTGTGTCTAGACACTTCAGACAGACTCATTTTGCTGTAGTGTTCATAAATGCGTGGTTCTATTCAACTTCCAACTGCAGTCGACCGCTTTTCGATTTTTTCAAATATGCACTGCGCCAATTGAGGGTACTGCAAGACTGTGAATCAACAGGACAGAACTCCTCATTATTATTTTAGCATACGTGAAAATAGGCGCAACCTGGCACAAGAAGACAAATAGAACCAAAACGTTCGGGAAGGGAGATAACTCTCATAACACTGCCAAGGAAACCTTCATTGGCGCTTAATTGACCCATGTAGCTATTTAAGTGGTCAACATTGTGTTCGTGATTTTGCGCGTATCATTTCATAATTACCACCAAAACCACTATGGGTGACAGAGCCTTCTCAGCTGCAGCCCCCCTATCCCTATTAGAGAAATCAACTGTAAAGACTCAAAAAAGCCCTAAAAACCCACCTGTTCACACATAGGCTTTTCTTACTCTCTTCTTCCGCGCCGTTGAGCAAATACTTTTTTGAAGCAGGCGCTATATAGATTCATTATCATTATCATCATTATCATTATCATTCTAATTATTCATTTTCGATCTAATAACACAGTATTTGGTAATCAAATACTTAGTTTGACAAGGAAACATATGTTAATGGGAATTATAAAATCCAAAAGTTATCAGCAGTTTTCAAACATACTCTATCTAGGTGAACTCTCTCATTAGTGAAACAGACATGACGTCACTCAGGCATGGCGTGACATCACCGTATACATCAATGACGTCATGATACAAGGTCTAAAGCGATTAACACTGAAACGGATTATTGTGATAAACAGCGATCAAACATATTATTTACTTAACGATGGAAATGCATTTAGCCAAGCCGATAAAGAGTTCACTCAGACAGAAGACGTATTCATGCTTTGAGTCTCATTTAATCATGTTTCGTAACCAATATGTTGGCGGCACACACACTCCCCTCACACAACGATGAATGATTAAGTGTCTCGAAATAGGGACAAGTGCACAAAACATAAATAAGACACATGGTCCTGAAACCTCTGTACCTAACATTATCTGAAATCTGACGTTTAAGATCGATCACGGAAAAAGTTGTTCAAGAAACCATCATGGAATATTGTGCTATTTTCATGCGCACACCGAGGGCTGACAAACAGCTGGTGGAACAGCACCAGCACACATTCAGGTGCAACTCAGCACAGCCAAGAGAGATGAGAGATGACCCCAGCTTGCCAGCTTCCATCAGCCGTTTGTCACCCCCAGGTGTGAAGAGTGAAAATAGCACAATATTACATCATAGTTTCTTAAACAACGCTTTTCATGATCGATCAAAAAACGTCAGACCAGATCCTGTTGGGTACAGATGTATCAGTACCATATGTTTTATTTATGTTTTGTGCGCTTATCCCAATTTCGAGTTATTTAATCATTTGTCGTTTTCATTTGAACCCAAACGGACTATACAACTGTTATCTGTGGGAATCTCGACCATAATGGTGGTGGTGGGCGCGTGAAAGGGATCCAACTCTGCAAAACGATTTGCAACGCCTACCTGCTTCCGAGTTAAAACAGTAGTGAGTGAGTAGGTGTTTACGCCGCTGTGAGCAATATTTCTGAAATATGAATTAAATGGCTATTGAATGATGTATAACACCAAGGTGAAATATCCGTGTTGTTTCTATGTTCAGGTGGAAACGATTGGCGACGCCTATATGGTGGTGAGCGGAGTACCAGAGTCGTCCACCGACCACGCAAAGTCCGCCACGGTCAACTCCCCTTCAACTGGGCAACCTCTACCGTAGGTAGGAGTGAGTGAGTTTAGTTTTACGCCGCACTCAGCAACTATATGGCGGCGGTCTGTAAATAATCAAGTCTGGACCAGACAATCCAGTGATCAACAGCATGAGCATCGATCTGCGCAATTGGGAACCGATGACATGTGTAAGCCAAGCCAGCGAGTCTGACCATCCGATCCCGTTAGTCGCCTCTTACGACAAGCATGGGTTACTGAAGATCAATATTCTAACCTGGATCTTCACGGGTCTTGTCAGACACGAAAACTTGGTTGATGCGTAATCAATACCAGACTCATAATATGGACGTGTTACAAGCACTCATTTTGATTTCTTATTTTGTTCGATTTTTTGGGTGTTTTACACTCAACATTGATATGACAGCGGTCTGGAAATAAACGAGTTTGGACCATCCAGTGATTGGCATCATGATCATCGATCTGCACATTTTCGGATACGATTACATGCTACCAGGCCAGTGACCCTACTGCAGGATCCCCGCCTTGCATGGGTTCCTGAAGACCAATTCTAACACGGGTCGTCTTTACCCATTGCTACCCTCTAATATGTACGTCATGTTCCTCTAACATTAAGCAACAGATAAACTAAGGTATATACGTGTGTTTTCCCCCAGATCCGAGTGGGGGTCCACACAGGCCCCGTGGTGTCAGGGGTCGTTGGGATGAAGATGCCCCGCTACTGCCTGTTTGGAGACAGCGTCAACACGGCATCCAGGATGGAGAGTCACGGCGTCCCGGGTAGGATCCACGTCAGCCCAACCACATACAGGTACAACGTTGTAAAAACTTATAATTTGCGGGTGGTTAGGTCCTTGATATAAATGTAATTTCCCATATACCTTTTACTGTAAAAGTTTCTTTTTGTGATAACATAGGCAAATTTTTTGCGCTGTCCTTTGTGGAGTGAAATTTTTGATTACAATTCGTTTGAATTGATGTTAATTGAATTACATATTTTGTTTCTCAACAAAACAAATACTTAAGTTAAAGTCGTTAATATACTGAGGAAAGGTGCTCCGGTATCTTTTGTTCAGAGTCAAGTAACCGCCTCCGTGGTGTAGTCGTTAGAGCGTCCGCCCGGAGAGCGGAAGGATTCGCGGGTTCGATCCCCGACCGCGTCATACTTAAAGACGTTAAAATATGGTATTTGTTGGTCCCTGCCTGGCGCTCGGCATTAATGGGTACAACAAGGACTGGTCGGCTCGGAGTCAGTATAATGTGTCTGAGTTGGGTATTCATGCTTCACTGCGGCGTGGTATCTCAGTGAGCTAGCACTATAAAACCAGCTTAAGTCTGGGCTAGTACAAGCAGCCGCACATACACATACACACGCCTGCACGTCGTCATATGAGCGAAATATTCTCAAGCACGACGTAAAACCCAGTTTCACCTCACCACCTCAGAGTCAAGTTAACATAGCGGCAGTTGCGAACAGCATGCGCATGCGCATCGCCACAGAACATTTCTAGCGTCACATTATTAATGACTGACAAAATTGGATTCTGTGGATGGTGTGCTAAATGGGACCGAGTTAGATGCGAAAATGTTCGACACGTAACCAAGAGTAATTGTCCTTATCAAACGCATTATACAATCATGAAAATGATCAGTTAATAATATGTTTTTCAAACGGAAAGACCTGAGACTTGTCCTTGTCCTCTCTCCTAAAGCGAAGGGTTGGTGGGATAGCTAAGTGGTTGAAGGTTCTCTCGTCACGCCGAAGACACGTGTCCCCCACATGGGTACAATGTATGATGCCCCAAATTGTAAAACCTTACTCACTCACTCACTCTTAAAATGAACAGCAGACACGACCGCTGGTATTAATTTAATTATTATTAACGGGATCGGGTGGTCAGGCTCGCTGACTTGGTTGACACACGTAATCGTATCCCAATTGTGTAGATCGATGCTCATGATGTTGATCACTAAATTATCTGGTCCAGACTTCATTATTTACATACCGCCGCCATATAGCTGGAATATTGTTGAATGCTGCGTTAAACAACAAACCAACCGACCAACTCTGTATAAAATGTACCAGTGCCATTGTGTGTGTGCGTGCGCGTGTGTGTGTTAGCCTAGTGATTATAGCGTTTGCTAGTCACCGCGGGCCCGATACCCAAATGATGGCTACATTGTGTGAAGCTGATTTCTGGCATCCCCCGCCCTGATACTGCTGGAGTATTGATAATTTAAGCGGCGTATAAGGAAACTCACTCATTCTTGATATGGTATATCTAATGAAAGATTGTTTTTGAGCTTCTAGTTTCCGTGATCACGCTCTCCGATGTGACGACGTAGCTATGTTATACCCGCTTCGGGATTTTTGTCCTACATTGAGACGACATTCCGTTAAATCAGAAATAGTGCTCAAAGTGAGTCGTACTCATTCACTTGGAACTGTCTATCCATGCGTTAGTCAACTTCATCAGTTGCCTCTCTTAGTCGTAGCAGGATCCGAAATTCGGTTTGAATCACGGGATCATCCTCAGCGTTAAACCCATAGCAACCCATGTAACAAATATCCCTCAATTCCACACTCACCCATATCCCATGGTCACATCTTGGTATGTCAGTTCTTGAAACCAGCCAACACATATTTACGTTAATCCAGTGACCGTTATTTCCAGGTGTATTCGAAAGAACGGCTACCAGTTAAAGAAACGCGGACGGATTGAAGTAAAGGGGAAAGGTATGATGACCACCTACTTCCTCGTGGGCGACAAGAGCCGCAGAGTTGTGGAACCAGACGACGACTTCACTAGCTTCTCCGCTGACTCTGACTTTAGTTAAGATAGTGAAGAAGAGAGGTCATCAGAAAAAGCCACGGTGTCGAACTCTGGCGACAATGAATGGGCAGTGACATCAAGACGGAGGCCCAAACCGGAAAGTCAAAAGCGAAGCAGGACATGTAATTTATTATAGCAGAGCTTGATATCAGTCAATTTTTACACCATACTAGTGAGTCCATATACCTATTTGAGTTACCTACTCATATACATATTTGGTAGTTTCGCTGTTTTTTGAGATACCGGTGTCCTCCCAGTTGGGAGACGCTTTCACTAATGGTTGAGTGCACATAGGTGGGGCTTCCACATCCCTACGATTGAAGTGGAACAGCCCAGTTGTTGAAGAGTACCCACAGGAGGCATGCATAGCTCATTAATGAATTAATTAACACAGAAGACATTGTTCGGTAAAGAACATTTGTTGTTTCCATTAATTTAAATATGTCGATAGATACAAATATAATGAAATATATTATCAAAGATTTTATTTATACAGAAGAATATGTAAGTATGATAACGCATTTTCATAAACTATGTATTATGAAGTTTGAAAGTCATTACGAATACCATAACTTTGATCCATATGTCCCTACTGGGCTCATTTTCACATCAAATAAACAAAAGGAAGGACTTCCTTTTGTTTGAGTATATGTATACTGTTTGTGTTGATACTGATGCATATTTTGCATGTGTTTTGACCATGTAAGATGGTGTGTACGCTATACACCCAGGTATTTTCACAAGGATATAATATCTAAATGTTTCCCTTTTCTTTTCTCGACAACGTGACCCAACGTGAAGACATTAACTCCACTGATTCTGTGATTCCATTCATTAGAATAGTTTTCAGGTTCTTGAAAATCATTAATAGTACTATATGACAATATAATATCATCTGTAAATTGTATCAATATTAGCTAATAATCTTAGGTAATATCCGCATGTAACTACATGATGACCCTGAATTTCATGTGTGTAGCAAGCATAAATTTGCGCACAATGAAAAAGGATGAACAAGATTGGCCTTAAAATACTACCCTGTCTAACTCCTACTTGTGAAACTCTAAATCTTCATAATCTTTCACATTATTTTTCATATTACATAGAAATGTGTTGCTGTTGAAAGATTCCATAACTTATTTCTTAGGAGCAAATCATATGTTTTCGAAAAGATGACAATTTGTGAAACCTTGGAAAGGCATGAGGAGACAATGGTGCATACAATTTACCGCCTTTTGCATTTACATATTTTTACACAATGGTTTGGAGAATGATAATACGATCACTGGAACCGTGTTGAGCTTCATTTATGTTTTCTTCTGCATCTGCGCAATATAATAATCTGTAGATTATTGTCAACTGTTTAGATATACTCAGGGGAGTAGGACCTATGTCTCTGTATGGTTCACTTTGTGTTTTGTGCACAATTATGCAGATTGACAATGATTTTGGGCAACTTCCTCCTTGAAATGTAACTTTGAGATTGCGTTCAATTTGATGTTTATTTTTTATTTATTTGACTTATACATGTACATAGCCAACTGCATCCATATGGCCACCGTGTGATGTTATCACTGTCCTACACCTCCTTGACACAGACTGAATGATTTCGTCCTGTAGAATTGTCCCCCATTGTTCCTACAACGCCTTTGCCCAGTCACTTTGCCAATGTTGATGTGGACCTACATCTATCGAGTTTATCTCACATACGCTCTTTCGGGTTTCGATCCGGCGATCTTGAAAGCCGTGTATGAATTATGAAGTGGTAAAGTGCTGCCATGTTGAAACATAATCAGAAGATGGTGACGTTGAAAACGTTGGTCAGTGTACCGACATGCTGTCAGATTCCGACCGTCAAGTCAGATCTTCACTTTTAGGATATGGCTCCCCAAACCATCACACCGCCGAGTTCCTCGACCTGTCGAACGCAATTCGGTGCAAAATGTATATTTCGACGTCGGCAGACACTCTTTCTTCAAACCAAACTTTCGGCCAGTTTGTCAGAGCCCGTGACGGTACTGAGTTGCTCCATCGCATACGTTGTCGTCGATGCAAACTTCTCGACATTGGGTCTAATCTCCACCTGTCTCGGACAAGAGATACAGATGTTTGTTCCCGTGAAGATTTGGGTTATAATTTGGTCTTTTTTATCCCATGTTTGTCGTAAGCGGCGACTAACGGGATCGGGTGGTCAGTTTTGCTGACATGGTTGACCACATGCCATTGTATCCCAGTTGCGTAGATCGATACCCATGATGTTGGTCGCTGGATTGTGTGTTCTCGATTATATACAGACTGCCGCCACATAGCTGAAATATTGCTAAGTGCGGCGACCGCAGATAGCAACACAGCAAGTCTGACCACCCGATCCCGCTAGTTGCAATGGTTGTTGAAGACAGATTCTAACCTGGATCCTCACGAGTTCACTGATAGTGAGTCAGTTTACACAATGTTAATGTTTACAATCACTTGTTTTCTATCACAGACTCGATGATTTACAAGCCGTTACATAGCCACATGCGGCGCTAAACAACATTTACTCTCTCTGTTATACATGTAAAGGAAACGATGACACGATTGAATGTTAACATTATTGTACATATAAATATACAGCTGTTGACGCGTTTTACTGTTACAGATACGTAAATAAACATTGACAATGTCACTTTGAATTTTGTTTTTGATTATTATAACCATAAAGACCCATGAAGTGTAATCTCGTTAAAATCAGGGCTCTTTTGCACAAGCTGAGGTTATCAAAGTTACCAGTCCTCAACTTAGGCTTAAGAAAGTCTTAGCTTTGTGCAACATGGCCCAGAACTACTCGTATTAGAAACGCCTCTGTGATGATGATCTGTCGGAAAAAAGGTCGCATTGGGTGGACTCCGAGCAAACTTTGACCGAAAAACTTGTCGTTTTAGCCCGTATCCACGATAAACAAATCAACCATTCCGTTCACAATGCTTTGTTCACAGAAGTCAAGAATATAAAAACTCGTTGTTTATTGGCTGATTGGAACGTTCACGGCACAATAGCATAATAAGTTGTACATGATCCCCATGGTCAGTACAGAATGAGAGAATAAGTTTCCGATGGTCCTAGGTTCGATTCCCCAACAGCCGTGATATTGCGGGAATATTGCTAAAAGCGGCGTAGAACAACATATGGTACCTAACAGCAATGGAGACTTAGGCGAACAACCCGGATCATCCAAAAATCCCCCCTCGGGACATGACTGTTGAGAAAGCTTACAGTATGAGTGAGTGAGTGAGTATGGTATAACGCCGGTTTTAGCAATATTCCAGCAATATCACGGCGGGGGACACCAGAAATGGGCTTCACACATTGTACTCATGTGGGGAATCGAATCCGGGTCTTCGGCGTGACAAGCGAAAGCTTTAACCACAAGGCTACCCCACCGCCCCCTTACAGTATGACCCGCGCGTGAACATACATGGCCACAGCAATTGTCGACGTGACAAATAATGCACGAACATTAATTGCATTATTCAAAACCGATATGTTTGTTTGTTTGTTGGTTTGGTTTCGTTTAACGCTACACTCACTAATATTCCAGCTAAATTAAATGACGGCTGGAACATAGTCGAGTCTGAATAGATAATCCAGTGACTGACATCATGAGCATCAATCTGCAGCATGGAGAATCAATTACATGCATCAACCAATTAAGCGAACCTGACCACCCGATCCGGTTAATCGCCTCTTACGACAAACATGCATCACTGAAGACCAGTCCTAACCAGGATTGATTATTTACAGACCGTCATATGACTGAAATATAGCTCAGCACGGCGTTGTAAACCAACAAGGAATGGAGGGGTGTATATATAAGTATAGTATGTGGTGGTGTGTGTAAGCAACGTTAAGCGCGGAGTATTCTTGGATGGGTGACTGTGTTTGGCAGCTTGACTCCTGACATCTTGGAATTTTGTTTTGCCCCCACGACGAAGTATATATGTCACATGTGGACTCACCTTAATCAAGTTTGTTCAAAATTGCCTCTGTTCACCCAGCAGAACATGGGTACCCGGTGGGATAAGTCATGTGACTATTAATCTTCTAGCGCCTCACAGGCGGATATGTCCTTTATGTTTTATGCACATAGGGCATGCCCGTGCGGCGCTAAAATAGTTGCCTTAACATAATACCTGCAGTAGATGTTAAACATCGTGTCGTATTTCACTGTAGTTTGTGTGGACATGAACTGAAATGACTTTTAACTTTTTAAAAGAAATAACAGCTTGTCATTGGGATAGTGTTCTAATAGTGGGGGCGGATTGGTGGCATTGCGTTTGTTAGAAGCTTTTATCAGTGACTGTTCATCACTTAATATATTGTGTAACTGAAGAGTTGCTAAAGTGTAACAATGCATGTTGAGAGCAGATATTTCAGATCTAAATATGCGAGAATCAGTAGAGGCCATGTTACTCCGATTAGTTGTCAGAATATATATGCTGTAACCAGAAGTCACATGGCCTCTACACAAGGAAGCGCATGTCAAAGGTTCCAGTCGTTGTCCCATCTCTCCACCTACCATTTTCGTTGTCAAATAAGCTCAAGATCCACCTGATGCGACCTTCTGTGGGAGTGATGCCGGATCTTCAGACAGACGGGTATCCTTACCGGTAGATTCTAATGAGACTGGAAACTGCATATATTTAAGACAACACTAAAACTGCTCCTCTACTGTGAGATTGTCAATGTTTATTCACATTTCTATGACTGTACAAGTGCGTCAACAGCTGAATATTTACAAGTACATAATGTGTAACGTTTTACCAATCAAACGCAAACATGAAACCGTGTCACGTTACATTTCTGTCTATAGTTTAGGAGTGAATGAACTCCATATTTGGCTTTATTTCAGTGGCAGAATGCATCTAATCAAGTGTATATATTGAAACCCAGTGATTGACAGTATGAGCACCGATCCACACTATTTGGATGAAAGGACCATATAAGCCAGTCCCCATTAGTACTAGGCTGTTAAGACCACCATTCGATGCTAAAACAATAACTAGCCAACTTTGTTCCACCGGGTACATATCCTGAAAGTAGTTATACACAGGTTTACTCGTACAAGGTTCCTCTTTGTAAACTTTATTCAAATATTATGACCATCACTGGAACACGAAACGTACTTGACCACTTTTGGCAATGCCCATGTGATACCTCTCCGTAACCGGTAAAAACAATCTTCAACCATCTATCTATATTTCAAAACACAACAGACCAAACAGATGCTTGTATGACTCTAAGTACTTTTGGCAAAAAATCCTCCTTGATTTTAGTCGTTATAGACACAGTTTGCATATGACAATGTATCATGAAACAGTCATAATTCTTTCATTACACTGAATATATAACAAGTGCCTGGAAACGTTATTGCAAGAAAATACCATTGTTACCCTACCAAAGAGTTAGAACAATTTGATAATTATTTCGCTTTGGCAGATTTTCCGAAAACGGAAAAAATGGGTTTAATTCATCGATCGGGACTGTCCGGAATCATTCGAGTGACCACGAATGTGTTTAGACGCGAGGTTAACGAGAACACGCATGACGAGATCACACGTGACCGAACTTTGGAACATCTCTGTAATCAGATGAAAAAAAAGGATTGCTAATATTCACAAGAATATTTGAAGAAAGGAAAAAGTTCCACATGTTCCAAAATCGTTATCTAAACCATGCCAGACTGAACACAATTAGGACTGTAATAAAATCTGTGATTTCCATCCTTTAAGGGGACTAATAACATCACGAAAAACAGTCAGGACAATGATAGCAATGACCTGATTCACATGTCTGTCTAATGAGATGACTAAACGGCCAATATCTTTTTTAAAGATCAGTCTCAAGCATGAGATGTGAAAGCATTTTTACTGAGCATCAGTATAAAAACACCGTTTGAAATTAAGATGTTTATCCGTATTTTGGATGTTTTGCCCCAAATTCATGCATTTAAAGGAAAACCAATATCAGTTTAATTAGAATATTTTATAGTAATGAAAAAAAATATAATTCTAATTATAGAAAAATTACATCTAAAACATCCCTCTTCGCATCAGCGCTTAAATATTTAGCGCATGTACCTGTAAGCTGTTTATGTCAAATCTTCAAACACAATATCATTCTCATCATACAAACATCATGTGATATCAGCATCACTTTTGGGCTATTATGACAACATAGTCGAAAGATATGACGTCATAACAAAATATAAAGCTCCATTTCCATTGAATTTCTATTTGACTACAAAGAACAAATGATAGACAATTTGGTTCTTGAACGGAAAAGTTAATGACGCTCAAAATATGATAACTTATGAAATAACAATATTTAGGTTGACACGACAGATAGTAGTTTTTGCATACGTGCAACCGATAAATAATTGTAGTGTTTCTCTGAAACAAACGTATTATATATACGCAGTGAAAAGGCCAGATTTCTAGGCTTCAATTCCAGTTAAACAACTCTTTAGGCCAATCAGCTTGCAGCACACATCTAACTTAGTAACATACCTCAAAGTGATTAGTACACCACTATTTGTGTGCATTAGAACAATGATTACTTTAAGCTCACCATTTGTGAAGACTATAGTGGTAGCTGTGTTCATGTATAATAAACTCACATCTATTTTGAGACCATGCTTCAACAACATAACCAAAGAGTAATGGGCTCTATTTTGTATCTAAGGAAAGACTGTGGATATCCTTTTTCGTCAAAACCAAATTAATGTCTCTTAATAGAATATTAAGATATTATTGAAAGGCGTATATATTCACCCAATCAGGTGATACTCTGAAATGAAAACAAAAGCAAAAGTAAGAATTTACAATGTGTATCTTTTTCTCATCAGAAATGTAAACAAAAGCAAAAGTAAGAATTTACAATGTGTATCTTTTTCTCCTCAGAAATGTAAACAATAGCAAAAGTAAAAAATTACAAATTGTATCTGTTTCTCCTCAGAAATGTAAACAATAGCAAAAGTAAAAAATTACAAATTGTATCTGTTTCTCCTCAGAAATGTAAACAATAGCAAAAGTAAGAATTTACAATGTGTATCTTTTTCTCCTCAGAAGTGCAAACAAAAGCAAAAGTAAGAATTTGCAATGTGTATCTTTTTCTCCAATCTTCAGAGATCCATTCGACTTTTCATTTGATATCTTGGCTTAGAAAATGACGAAAAAATTACACACAACAACAGTAAATCTCGAAATGTCCTTTTTCTCCTGGTTCCAATGAAAACCATAACAGCAAGTAATATTAACCGGTTTGCCAACAGGTTTCTGATACTTACATAACACATGCATGCTTGATCTCTGAATCAACGAATGTACCCATATATGATCACACGTACCCATATCCATTTGTGAGTGAGTATGGTTTTACGCCGCATTCAGCAATATTCCAGCAACATCACGGCGGGAGACACCAGAAATGGGCTTCACAAATTGTACCCATGTGGGGAATCGAACCCGGGTCTTCGGCTTGACGAGCGAACACTTTAACCACTTGGCAACCCCACCGCTCCTCCTTTCGTGAGAGTAGGTCGCTGTTGAAGATGTCATACGTTTAGATTGCTGTACATATTTGATATTTTCCTTGAGGGTAAAGTTCATGGTTGAAAGGACTCATGATCAATCTATCCTGGTGCTTACAGCTTCACACATCCCACAGATTTTGCATACTTTTTTCTGGCAGGTAAATTCACTATGGGTATCCTTTGCGTTGGGGTGAGTGAGTGAGTTTAGTTTTACGGCGATTTTATCAATATTCAAGCAACATTACAGCAGGGGACACTAGAAATGGGCTTTACACATTCTACCTATGTAGGTAATCGAGCGAACGCCTTAACCACTAGGCTACCCGCTGCCCCTTTGCGTTTGGACTGGACTAGTTTAATTGACACCATTTACGTCATGACCTAAGGGGAGGACTCTGACCTGATTAAGTCAGAAAACGAAGGCCTCATAATGGCATGACATTACACACTTATTTTCAGCTTCCTTGTGACAAAAATGAGTTTTATGCCGGAAAAGAGTTATTTTTTTACACACCTCCCCTTTAACCGAGTGTTCGTCTCAGTGCAAGGGCTTTGGCATTGCTGATAACAGTACTGGAATAAATCTGTCACTGACTTCACGAAAATATCCCTAAATATCATCGCCCATTTGTTTTAGAGTAGATTGGTATAACATGTATCCTATATAATGATATTCTCAAAATATTATCCTGAGATGATTATTCGTTGTTTTCATAATTATTAATAAGTACATGTCATCCTTCATTAATTTAAACAGTACAAATAATATAATACCAGAAACGCAGTGTTATAAATGCGATCCATTTCAGAAACAATGATGAAAATGTGCACAGTGAACATAGACATATGCATAAAAATATATTTCAAGTTAACTTTCACTTTTACTACTTTCACCAATAGTTCAACAAAACACGTGCGACTAGTATAACATATACGTTACCATCATACAAAAACATTTTGGTTGTTTTTTTTGTCACAGTGTATTATGTTACTTGGCTATCACCATTATGTGAAACGTTGAAGTGACTTCACGTACAAGTGAACTTCACGTACCGGTGAACTTCAAACCATCTGAATTGCATGCCATACAATATTAAAAAATTAAAGCAGTATAAAACACTCATTCATACTTCAAAACGACATACATGTATATACATTTCACTATCTTCGCTCCAGATTACACATTGCATTAAAACAGAATAATTATAAACGAATATACTATATCAACGAAATATATTTAACATAAATCAGCATTTTGCAACTGTGTAAATTCTAACTGCACAGTCGACAAAATAAATATTATTTCAGATATGCATTGGGAGACGATAGTGTGCGACTCTGGCATTAAATACAGCTGGGCCTAATAGTGTCCCCTGACATCGTCCCCTCATGTCTTGCAATAACAGGACCTTTATCATTACGGGATTTGTTATCACCGAGCATCTTCTATATATCAATAAGACTTACATCGTGTGTATTTTCTCCCGCATTCTAAGTGTAATAAGTTTAGGTACGACACAGGTCCATCACAATGTATTCAACGGTTCAGCTGGTTATCTTTGACGCGTGGCTGCATCAAAAGTAGAGATTATCAATGGGTAACTTAAACATTCTTTGGAAACTAAATTTCCGATGCAAGACGGATCCTATGTCCAAGGAAACAGAACTACCACGCTGACACTGACTGTTTGAAGTAGTATTACAAGTGCATACAATGTGCGATAGCTTAGAAAGAAATTCTTCGAATTTCTGAAACTGTAAATCCTCGACTATTCGGTGTGCATATTTCTATTCTATTTTGACAAATTAACCTGAACCCTCACAGTTCCCCAGAGATTCAAAAACAACGCTAACTATATATATAGTTATACAAAGACAACCACCAACAAGCGAGAAATATGTTATCAATGATTTTAATTTTGATAAGTCGGACTCATATAAGGAGGTAATTATTTTCAGAAGAGATCATTTCAAATTATCATTATGAAAGGTTTCGTGTAGCTTGCATTTTTAAACGAGGTTACTGTGTGGCTTTCATTAATCATGATAAAATGGAAATTGAGATGGAGTACACTTGGTCTAGATCCTCTGTATCTGTATACCGTGTAGGCTACTGACTGTGATGTCCACTGCAAATGATTCAAAAGTCAAACGAAGACAAAAGCTTGAAACAAGTAAACACTGAAACAAACAAAAAAATACACATTTGTCGATATGGTCGTGTCAGAGTCATGTTTGGTTTTGTTCTCATTCTCCAAACAACAGGATCGAACTTCTTCAAGGTGCCAAACCCACGATTGTCAAACGTGATATCTAAGCACATTTGTCTTAAGTTCACTGTATTTCCGATGCTGAAGTGTGGTAGCGATGTATTGATTGTCTTACTCATAACACCAGCATCGTAGTTTGCCCTGGAGGTTTGGGTTTGTTGGGGAGTGGGGCACGGTATTGTGAACGCTACAGGCTATACGGTCGTAGCTCTCAAGAAGGTGAAGGTTGTGATTACCTGTGTGCCAGTAAGACAAGTCTGTTGGTAGGTCATGGACATTAGATGAGATACCCAGGTAACTGGAACAATCTGGAATATCCTGGCACATGTTGGATAAATTCATTTCATAAACGTAAAACATTACTATTTGTCGAAGTAATGAAGTAAGGTGAAGGATCATAGCACTGAGAAGTCGCATGTTTCTCTGTCGCTTGTTTCCCAATCTCTAGAACAAAGTCGTGTCTCGATTCATTGGTTAAATTAGCGAAGGTAGTTTTCCATCTCGTAAAGTTTTGACACTGCAAGCCATGGTTTGTGTCTCCCGGAAGAAAGAAACGAGCCACAGTAACTCTTCCACTCTGCTATAATACATTACATGTCTTGCTTTTGTGAATCCGTTTCTTGCTCCTCGATCCGGGCTTTGATGACGTCACTGACCTTTCATTTACGTCAGAGTTCGGCGTCGTAGCTTTTTCCGAAGACGTCACTTCTTCATTATCCGAACTGAAGTCTGTGTCAACTAAGAGGGTTGTGTAGTCGTCGTCTGGTTCCACAACCCTGCGGTTCTTGTCCCCCACGAGGAAATAGGTGGTCATCTCACCTTTACCCTTTACCTGAATCCGTCCGCGTTTCTTTAACTGGTAGCCGTTGTTTCGTATGCATCTGGAAATAATGGTCGCTTGATTACTACTAGTAAATATGTGTGTTAGTAGGCTTCGAGAACATACATACCAAAATATAACCATGATGATATTATGATGAGAATCACATTGACTGAAACCATACTCGAGTTTTTGTTTAACAAAACAATGTTTCAGTTATGTCACTGTTTTGTTTGCTTGGGTGAGATTAACGCTGCACTCCAATATTCCAGCTATATAGGGGGTGGGGAGGTCTGGGAAATGGCAGCGAGAATAGTAGCCTACTGATGTGAAAGTTCCTTGTCAGCGGGAGAAAATTATGAATCCTGTTCATCGGAAGGGAGGGAAAGATCCTGGAGAAGAGGTTCACGAGGAGGAGGTGTCAGGTGTTAAAAATCGAGTCTCGACCACAAAATCCAGTGATCAACATCATGAGCATCGATCTACGCAATTGGGATACAATGGCATGTGTCAACCAAGTCAGCCACCTGAAGCGATGCCGATATTCGCCTCCTGCGACAAGCATGGGTTGCTGAAGACCAACTCTAACCCGGAAGTTCACGTTTATTGAATTGCAAGGAGAGCAAACTATCTTAAGGATGTTTAATGTCTTGGTGAAGCCAACGATCATAGGTAAGAGGGTGATAATAAGTCAAGCAAGACTTAAAGACAAGAATATACGTAACCTACGATTAGCGTATCCTGGCAAAACTAAAGGACGCAACACTGATGTGGATTACACAGATTTTAAATACAGTAAACGAAACGAACACACCTATAACGAACTGACGGGTATGTCGGAGTTGTTTTTGGCCCCGACCATTTGCTGCATATTTTCGTCGAGATTCGTTTAACGAACTACAAAAATTAAACGATAACAAACCAGTGGTCCCTCTGAGTTCGCAACTACAGTAGGGTGCTGTACAAATAACGAATAACGAGTAATGTAATCACAATATGCACGACATTGTTCAACAAATACCTTTTTCTTTCATACCCATTATAGAGAAAAAACAGACATAAAGACTGTATTTGTTTTAATCGATTGAGGCAATATTATTGATTTACTTAATTATTAATATAATTTACATTTCTGCGAGTCAGTAGTTTGACCCAGAACCTGGGAAATATAGACTTGAACTCGACAAAATACGTTAGGTTTTTTATCTCATCTTTTTCAATAATCAAACTCCGAATAAACTGAAGCTCCTGTAATCGCCATATGACACTGAATCCAAATGTCAACTGTTCCCAGCTGAATAGTTTACAAACATAATTCAGTTTTAGAGGGTCCAGGAACTTTTTCATGTAGTTTAAAATATACAAAAAAACAAGTTTAAATATTGCAAAAGTAAAATCATTATGAAAAAATACCTCATTTCTTGTCCGCGCGTGTTATACTCAAATCATAAAAAAAAAATCCAAAATGATCGACTTCGGAGAGAAGTAACCGATCCAAACAGAGTATTTTTACAAAACATAATGAAAAATTGCACCGGTTAACTAACAAATAAACGCCTCCTTTACATAGATGAAATATTTTGTCACCGTTGTACCTGTATGTGGTGGGGCTGACGTGGATCCTACCCGGGACGCCGTGACTCTCCATCCTGGATGCCGTGTTGACGCTGTCTCCAAACAGGCAGTAGCGGGGCATCTTCATCCCAACGACCCCTGACACCACGGGGCCTGTGTGGACCCCCACTCGGATCTGGGGGGGAAACAGGTTACTTCCTAGTTTATTTGCTGCTTATCATTAACTATTCAATATTAGAGGTATATGACGCCGGAATGTTTATAATCAAGTCTGCACCAGACAATCCGGTGAATGATTATGTAAGCAACGACCCCCGCTGTCGGGATATGATGCAACCCAGTTACTAGAACAATGTTACCGAGCCTGACCACTCGATCCCGTCAGTAATTTCCTAGTTTGTTGTTTAACTTATCAATATAACAGGTGTATGACGGATAGTCAAGTCCGCACCATGCAATCCAGTGATCGATGTTATGACCAACGGCCCTCTGTCGCGTTACCACCACCGACCAAGTTGATCCTAGCCACGTGGTCCGTTTGTGTTGTTTGTTTGTTTGTTTGTTTGTTGTTCAACGCCGCACTCAGCAATGTTCCAGCTGCAGGGCGGCGGTCTGCAAATAATTGAGTCTGGACCAGACAATCCACTGATCAACACCATGAGCATCGATGTACGCATTCAGGATACGATGACATGTGTCAAACAAGTCAGCGAGTCTGACCACCCGATTAGTCGCTTCTTCCGACAAGCGTGGGTTCTTGAAGATCAATTATAACCAGGATCTTCAAGGATCTGAAGTGATCCGTTAAGATCCGTCAAAGATATACGGCTGATGACCAGTCCCTAACTCAGTTGCCTCTGCAAATCAGTGATCAGTAGCCATCCTAACCGTTGGGATACGGTGTCACGCTACCATCAATCACTGGGCCTGTCCCCTGTTCCTCGTGCCGTCAGCATAATTTTCTGGGGAACAATTTCAACCCGGAATCTTCATGTCGGACCAGATGCCACATGGACCGCCTCAGTGGTGTAGTGGTTAGAGCGCCCGCCCGAGAACGGAAGGTCGCGGGTTCGATCACCGACCGTGTCATACCAAAAAGACGTTAAAATATGGTACTTGTTGGTCCCTGCCTGCCGCTCGGCATAAATGGGTACAACAAGGACTGGTCGGCTCGAGTCAGTATAATGTGTCTGAGTGGGGTATTCATGCTTAACTGCGGCATGGTATCTCAGTGGGTTAGCACTATAACACCAGCTTACGTCTGGGCTAGTACAAGCAGCCGCACATACACATACACATACACACGCATGCACGTCGTCATATGAACGAAATATTCTCAAGCACGACGTTAAAACCAATTTCACCTCACCTCACCTCCAGATGCCACATGGGTATCGTGACCAGTATGACCGTCACCTGGATCATCAACATTGGATAAGTTCTGTTTCACAGCACCGGCAGCATTATAATACAATTCTCATGTTCATTAATAAAAAAATATTTAATTTTCTTTCTCATCACTGTTATTCAAACGCAACGTTTTTCGGTGGTTTTCACTGGACCATTAGCAGAGCTTGGCTTGAAGTCCAAGGGCTAATATGGTAATCATGACGTGAATGCACGATCCATCAAACACCTTCCAGGTGGCTTTGGTGATATTCTTCCCAGGGAGCTGAGAACGTAATTTGAATAAAAACTTATCCCAGGCGATTTGATCGTCGCGCAGGAC
This sequence comes from Haliotis rubra, assembly GCF_003918875.1. Taxonomy (NCBI): domain Eukaryota; kingdom Metazoa; phylum Mollusca; class Gastropoda; order Lepetellida; family Haliotidae; genus Haliotis; species Haliotis rubra. The sequence goes on along the minus strand of NW_025765704.1, from coordinate 41,652 downwards.
CAATCATCCGGGGGTGAACTTTTGAACGCGTTTGATTATTTGAATTTCAATGTCAATATCACAAATTTATTTATAGTACTGACAATGTGTATTAAAAGTTTCACTTCGCAATTGCCAAATTTGGGATGCTTAATGCTGACAATTTTAACACATTGTAATTGGTCATTTTAGTTTTCCACATAGGTGTCAGGAGGCCGATGTTTGAATCGTGATTTTCGGTAATTTACATATTAGCAACTTTAATTAAAAAAAACACATACGTTTTTAAACAAAGTGAAACAGACTGTAAGAAGTTTTCAAACTTTCCACTTTCGGAATAATTCTATATCACTTTTGTTATGGTTCCTACCTGTAAAGGCTTCCCAGTTGCAGGGGAGTTGACTGCTGCGGCTCCCTGCACCATATCCATGGCGAAGTCGGCGACGGACTTTGCGTGGTTGGTGGACGGCTCCGGGACTCCACTCACTATCATGTAAGCGTCTCCTATGGTTTCCACCTGAACACAGAGTTCGATTCTAGTTGGTTTGGGTTTTGTTTGTCTGTTTGTTTGTTTGTTGTACTTGTTATTGTTTTGTTTTGTGTTGTTGTTTTGTTTTGTTTTGTTTGTTTGGGGGTGTTAGTGCATGAATGTGGTATCATGCATTCAGGCAGGTCCCAGAGTGAGAACCCAGTTCCACAAAGCGGGTTTTATGGATTTGGATTTACTTCCTATCCTAACAGGAAAACAGGTAGCTCCGTTTTCAGAGGCGCTGCAACTCATCGTGCAGAGTGGTGTCCCTTTAGCATACAAGCCGCCTGTGATCAAGGTTTCGTTTGTTTTGACAGACAACAAACCAAAGACCAATCCTGGATTCGAACTGCACAACAATTTAAGTAAACTCTCAATCCTTGACGAGTCAAAATGTCTTACAAATAGATTTGCTGCAATCAGAACTGATGAGAAACCATGACTGAAGTCGGTTCAAAGCTGAGATATTTCCTAAGTTATTCACAGCGAACAAGATCCTAGCATTTGAGCGTTTTTACCTCAATCCAAAATTTCACAAACTTTGGCGTTTGGCTTAGCATCCTACCAGCACACTTGTCACACATTATTTGTGATACGACCTGACGTACTGTCATTTCAAAGATTTTATCATTTTAAGAAAATCAAATTTGCTCCCCATTAAAAGCCAGCTTTGCGACCGTTAGCGCCTTTTGGAACGTGAGGGTTGTTTTATTAGATTACTGACTCTCACTCTGAGAATTGGACACATGTGATTGATCATGGTAATAGTAGAATGTTCATCTTTACGAGCAGATTTCATTCCACAAAAACATTTTTTAAATAATCACCTTTTAAGTGTCATCTTATGTCAGTGTGGGAGTTTGACTTGATGCATCTAGGTCTGAACGTCACTCTGCCTGGATGTGTCAAAATGGAATGAAAGTTTTGGTTTTCTATTTCATCTCAGAAGTTGCGTAAGATGATGATTTCAAGGTATTCGAATAAATATTTTTACATTGCTTTTAGTATATGTTGCATAGGAACCGTGTCGAAACAACACGAATGGGTTTTACATATTGCTCCCATTTGGAGACTCAAACACGGATTGATGGCGTGATGAGTAAACCTTTAACAACGCAGCTTCCCACCACATTTAGGTTTGGACGAGTGAGATGTGAGTGAGTGAGTGAGTTTAGTTTTACGCCGCACTCAGCAAGATTCCAGCTATATGGCGGCGGTCTGTAAATAATCGAGTCTGGACCATTCACTCCAGTGATCAACAACATGAGCAGCGATCTGCGCAATTGGGAACCGATGACATGTGTCAACCAAGTCAGCGAGCCTGACCACCCGATCCCGTTAGTCGCCTCTTACGACAAGCATGGGTTACTGAAGATCAATATTCTAACCCGGATCTTCACGGGTAGAGTGAGCTGAGGTGTGAACACAGGGGAACAGTACTTCCATTTTTTGGCAAATCTTGTTTACCGGATGGTACTCGTGGGGTAGGTGAGATTGGGTTTAGTTTTACATGTTATGGCATATCTTATGAGTCAGTGAGTGAGTGAGTATGGTTTTACGCCGCTTTTAGCAATATCTCGACGGGGACACCAGAAATGAGCTTTACACATTGTACCCATTTGGGGAATCGAACCCGGGACTTCGGCGCGACGAGCAAACACTTTTACTACTAGTCTACTCCACCACTATCTCACGGCTATCTATATCTTTACACCAAAACTAAAAATATTTTGTTTCTGAGGATAATTTAGACTGGATTCTGTTTTACACTGACGTTTTACATTTAACATCGGCGCATGTTGGAGCGGGATTTCAATTGTTTTATAGTATTCAATAATATTACAAAGCTAGGTGAATCAGGACGAATTCCTTTAAATCGTTGATGCGGCAGATTCACAAGTTCCCCTAATAGTCTTCCCGGGTGTGTTAGCGCCATATGTCATTTTCCGCCCACACCATGGGTTAGTGAGTGAGTTTGGTTTTACACCGCTTTTAGTAACATTCCAGCAATATCATGGTGGGGGATACCAGACATGAGCTTCACACATTGTACCCATGTCGGGAATCGAACGCGGGCCTTTAGCGTGACGAGCGAACACATTAACTACCCCACCGCCCTACCCACACCAAGGTGGCTTTTTCTACCTTGTATACATCATGGTCGTTTGTGCTCTTGTCGAAGCGGTGGTAGAGGGTGTTCAGCATGTTGACGATGTCCAATGGCGTGCAGGCTGCAGCGATGTTGGTGAAGGTAACGATGTCGCTGAACAGAATTGTCACTTGATCGAACTTTTCTGAAAGATAAAATAACCATGACCAAGATGTTTCTGGCGAGATCAAAGAAGCAGTAAAGAATGTTCACTTCGGGCTTTCTGTAACCACATCTATTACTCCGGGTCGATGCTCATGATGCTGATCACTGGATTGTCTGGTCCAAACTCGACTATTTACAGACAGCCCCAAATAGCTGGGTTATGCTGAGTGCGGCGTTTTAAACAACAAACAAAACTTACTGAGTAACGATATAGGAACACCCCTTAAAGGTCTCGTTAGGAGAACCCTTAACTACCCAGACTATACGAAGAGTTGCCACAGGTCTTGACCCAGTCAGATTCACATTTCTAACATTAATTGGCATCATTGTAATATTATTTCTACCTTTTAAATCGGCACAACTAACTAGTTTTTGCGGGAAAAGATTTGGTGTTCAGCAACTTAGAGATGACTAACGGGACCGTGTCAGACTCGTTGACTTGGTTGACACGTATCCCAACCATCCCGCGTAGATCGATGCTCGTGATGTTGATCACTGGATTTGTCTGGTCCACACTAGATTATTAACAGAGCTCCTCCATGTAGATAGGATATTGCTGAGTGCGGCGTTAAACAACAGACAGATATATAAATACAACAAACATATGAATATACAAGCACTCGCATCCCGTTGGGTCTCATGTAATATGATCCTGTAAGATTCGACTCCATGGGGAAGGTGGTCAGGCTCGGGGATTCGATTGAATACTCATAATATCGACAACTAGTTTATCTTTCCAGATTCGATTATTTAAAGGTCAGTGTGATATAGCGTAGAATGTTAAGATTTCGGCTTAAAAAAGCAATGAAGGAAACGTTTGTGACAAATGCTAAGGCTGTCACTATTTTTTTCCCATTCCCATCTATCATCCGCATGAATTTTTACATGAAATAAGAAAAGTCCTCATATCAATTTCCACCGTCCCTGTGGAAAGTTATGGCCTGATACGATGAAATATTAATAATCTTATAATTACCCTGCACCCTCAACAAAAACAGGTTATCCAGATCTTTCTTCATAAATTCATTATATAATTCATTTCATAAATGTTTTTAATTATATGTTTTAATTATATGCTTTCTTTCTTTCTTTTTTCACCCACCACTTCACTTAAAGGTTGGGGCTGGAGATGAGGAAATACCTTTAAAATACGGATGACATATTACAAGCTGCACAGCCATGTTAATTACACTCTCTCAAAAAAGAAACGCAACCCCTATCTAAATATCTGACATCATTTCTAGAATAAAGATGGTGAATGTAAATTAGAATTTTCTTCAAAATACTGTTAATACGTTCCCATCTGATCAGTATAAGCTCCCAAACGGAACCATTGTCACACATGATGACCTTTGTATCCGTGTTATTTGAGAAAGTGCGAAATTGTCATGTACAAAATGCTAAAAAGCCTGTTGCACGTGCAAATCGTTGAAAACACAGTTCATGTAGAGGGTTTTAAAAGCACGTGTAGTTTGTAATTTTTCTCTCATAATTTGCTCTGCAAATCAAGTTCGAAAATGCCCCGTTTGAGTACAGCAAATCGAAATATTGCCATTGGTCGCATTGAGGCCGGGGAAAGCTTTGGAACAGTTGCCCGTCATCTAAACGTACACAAAACAACAATCTCACGACTTTGGAATCGTTACACACAGTTCCATGCAATTGAAGATCGTCCCAGGAGCGGTAGACCTAGGATCACCACACCGGCTCAGGATCGCTTTATTCGACTCAGCCACCTACGTAATCGGCATGCCACACCCACCATCACTGCAACACAGGTGCCAGGTTTGAGGAGAGTATCGGCCCAAACCATTAGGAACCGTTTACATGAGGCAAATTTACGTTGCAAGAAGACCAGTTGTTGGGCCCGTCTTGAAACGCCAACATCGACGCCAACGTCTCAGGTGGTGTACTAACGTAATGGGAGATGGACCCTCAGAAACTGGAGAAGAGTCTGGTTTAGTGACGAGTCTCGTTTTCTTCTTCAACGACGTGACGGTAGACAACGTGTCTATAGACGAGCAAATGAACGTTTTGCACCGAACTGCGTTCGACAGGTCGACAGATTTGGAGGAGGAAGCATCATGGTATGGGGAGCCATGTCTTACAACCAACGGTCAGACTTGGTCATCATTCGTGGCAATTTGACGGCACAACGGTACATTGATGACGTCTTACAGCCACATCTTCTGCCGATAATCGACCAACAGAGGGAGTTGTTTCAACATGACAATGCCCGCCCTCATACAGCTTGTGCAACAGTGGCATTCCTACAGAATTCAAACGTCAACGTGATGCCGTGGCCCTCCAGATCGCCAGACATCAATCCTATCGAACATCTGTGGGACCAGCTGGATCGTCGTGTTCGTGCACGTACACCACAACCGCACACGTTGGTTGAACTGGCCGCAGCACTCCAGGAAGAGTGGAGAGCAATCCCCCCAGGAAAACATCCGCCGTCTGATTCGTTCTGTTCCGAGGAGGTGCACTGCTGTGATTAGAGCTCGTGGCTCTACAACGAGATACTGAAGACAACGCCCCCTAGCGTAAATTGAGAGTTCGATACTGACCTGCATTAACTGTTACCTTATACCGTGCTGACCTAAGGTTCACCATGTCAAATTTCGTGGCATTATCTTTAAAAATACAAATGTAATAACCAGTTAAAATTGATATAAACATTACCAAAAAAAACAGGGGTTGCGTTTCTTTTTTGAGAGAGTGTATTACAAAAAGGAATCTGGGAACATCTCCATAGAACTAGAAAGACATATTATAATCTCTAGTTCCGCATCAATCAGTTAATCAAACATAATCTCAACACATGAGAGTCAAATATCCGCAGATGGGACGTGTTGTTGACAATTCAAACTCCACTTCTTCAAGTGGTATTTAGAAGCTGGTATGATGAAAAGGATCCTAACACCGCTATCAAGCAAATGTGTCATATAGCATGGAATATTTTGATTTCGGCTTAAAAGAGCAATTAAAGAAACGTTTGTGACAAATGCTAAGGCTGTCACTATTTTTTTCTGTTTCCCATCTATCATCCGCATGAATTTTTACATGAAATAAGAAAAAGTGCTCAATCAGTTGTACTCACAAAAACATAATCTGAACTCAAAGTAAAATATCTGCAGTTCGGACGTTCTTGTAGACATATTTAACTCCACTTCTTCAAGCGTCATTTAAAAGTTGGTATGATGAAGAGAAACACCTTTAATGGATGGACAACGTCTTTAATTGCAATAGATGCAACGTTTCGGTGTAGATCCTAACACCGTTATAAAGCAAATGACACACAACATTATGCAGATGGAGAAATATATACATGAAGGGTGTTTCAATTTATACGGTGTTAGGATCTACACCGAAACGTCTCATCTTTGGCAATTAAAGAAGTTGTCTGTCCATAAAAAGTGTTCCTCTTCATATTAAACTCCATGCAAACGGTTGCCAAGCAATACATAAAGAAGATTTACCACAAACTACAACAGATAATGCCAGTATCAAAGCAAGACGTCATCGTCTAAAACGTTTGTGTCGGTAGATGTCGGGCGTTTTGTGGGATTGGCATGCGATATTATGGAATCAAAGCAGTGTTATGGAGCTGGCTTCTGAAGAAAAACATGGACTTAATTTCCTGAAACGCCCGTCGGCCATCACTCTCATTACCGTCTGCAAGGTGATATACGTTTGACACGCGTAATCCGTACATGCTGAACTCTTTCATCTTTCGCCTGAGAATATTCTTTCAACTCTAAACAATTTAATATGGCTGATATCTTAAAGTCAAAGGTAACGACTCACCTTTTATGTCTGTGTTTGCACTGAGTGCGATTTAGTATTACACTACATACAGATACATATACTCATTCCCAAAAGAAACGCAAACGTTAAAAACAGAGAAAGGTGGCATGTGAGATTTGCATGATGGATGCATTTTTGTACGTAGGACATGATTAAGTCTCGGGAGGGAAACGTTAGCAACTTTTCCAAACGAATGTTTGAATGAGAAATTGTCACATTCGGCTGTCGAAAATGTGTCTTGGAGCAGCATTCTACGCATCTATGTGCCTGACCCGTATAGGTCCGGGTTAGAATTGATCTTCAGTATCCCATGCTTGTCGTGAGAGGCGACTAACGGGTTCGGGTGGTCAGGCTTGCTGACTGGTTTGACACATGTCATCGTATCCCAATTGCGTAGATTGATGTTCATGCTGTTGATCCCTGGATTCTCTGGTCCTGACTCGATTATCTACAGACGCCGCCATATATCTGGAATATTGCTGAGTGCTGCGTAAAACTAAACTCACTCACTCACTCTATGTGCCTCATGGATATCAGTGTCAATGTCAGTTCACCGATTCATCCGTCTCAGAGAAAAAAAAAACTGAAACCAATGTCGTCACGTGTGATGTCAGCCGTGTCGAGCATGCCGAATATGTCTAAACAGTCATGTACATATAGCCAATATTGTATTAGGTAATGTCGAGTATTCTCCACGTTACAAATGTACTGAACATGCTGACGTAAATGATTTTTTATCTGTTTTACTTAAATCATTTCATATTCAATTCCAACAGAAAGCAATTAAATCATGTAGATTAACATAACAAAAATACTTACACTTAATACGACTTCTGTCTACGATATCGTATACATTAACAATAAAAGTCTCGCAATGAACACGATTTCAGCCACAAAAGTCTATGGTATCGTATACATTTGTGATAAGTGATTGAGGTGCATTTTACGCCGTAGATAGCAATGTTTCAGCAATACCATGACGGTGGACACAATAAATGGGTTTCACACGTGAGGAATCGAACGTCTTCGGCGTGGCGAGCGAACGCATAACCACGATGCTACCCCTAACAAACATGAAAGACATGACTTCGGTCATAGCATCTGCGACTTCATTTGTCATAACCTTTTCCGAACAGAAACCAAGAGAAAAGAATCCATGTCAAGATCGATTATATGGAATGCAGTTCGTTAACATTTGGTCAATGGCATCTGTAATTGAGATGGACAACTTCCGTGTGTTGAAAGACGCAGCGTCGTAATGTAATAATGCCTCATATTTGACGTTGCACGAACGCCAGTTGCCGAATTAGCCTATTTCATACCTAAACGATTGCAAGAGTTTCTGTTTTCTAAAGGCAACTTTAGTCTTTCACGGGATGTCTTTGAACCCAGCCAGAAACCTTCAACTACGACAGAAAATGTTCCACTTGAAAGAATGACAGCTTATTGCATCCTTCTGGCCGAGATAACTAGAGCCATTAGTCTGTTTCAAACACCTTCCATACTTTTTACACATGCGCGAATGTGATCGATCTTTCCGTTGTAGAAAATAGATCTGACTGGACGTGGCTCTTTCTAAAAACCTCAAACGTTAAACGTACCCATCTTAAACTCATTATTTTAAATTCTATGGATTTTGCTGTTTTCAAGGCAGGTGAAAGTAATTTAATACATGGGCCTTCAAGCGCTGATAATTACCAGCAGCAAGGACCAAATGAGATTATGGTGATGTATACATGCCGATGAATGGACGCCAAACTAGCTGTCTGTTCAAGGTTCTTATCTATAATCCACTTGGCTGATTCTATGGGAAATTCAATGAGCTAAGCATGTTTCTGTGCTAACATCATGCTGCAATACATCCATCCAATTGAAAGCATTAATGGTCTAGTTTTGTCAGGGAGGAACACACGTATCGACCATCATCTCTGTGACTGATGAAGCCCCTATATATTACGTCAAAGTTCATTCACCAAATGCTTATGGGCCCACATTCCAGCTTTGTATATAAAAGAATTTTTTTTTTTTGTAAGTTGTTTAACATCGCACCCGATATTCCAGCCGTGTGATGGCGTCTGTAAATATTCGAGTCTGGAGACTGGACCAGAAAAGTCTGTGATTGACACAATGAGCACCTATCTAAATGTTTGGGATACGATGACATGTATCAACCAAGTCATCGAGTCTGACCACCCGTTCCCGAATGTCGCCTCGTACGACAAGCATGGGTTGCTGAAAACCTATGCAGATTAGGAGAGTTATTAATATCTCCAATCACCAAACATTTACATAATATTACCTGCAGAATAAGTCCACAGGGTTTGCTAATGGTTAAAGTCGCTGTCTCCCATGCCGTGAAACTGCTCAAACATAATTTGCTCGTATAAAGTACATCGACTGACACTGAGCATACAATCAGCATTATAGCTACCACCGTAAGCTGAACCAGGAAGTCCTTTGTCCAGACAGATATAGTCATTGATGAACTTAATCTTCATCACTGTCTCACCTGCTTCCACCTGTCTGCCGTTCTTCAGCTGATTCGCCACCTTCTGTGGCAGCATCTGATACAGCAGCACATCCGTCTTCTGTTTCTCTATCTCCAACGCCTGCGACGTCCGCTTCAACGCTGCTGTTGTTTCGTCCAACTTCTTGCTGTAGAGATGCAATACACAGAAATCATAAGCCCCGTTTGCATTCCAAATACAAAGGAATAATGTCGCTTTCCACACTATGGTTTACCATAAGGCATTGTCATACCTTCGCACTGTCATAAATCCTTCACGTTCCATCAAGGAGAGCTTTTTAGGGGAATGTAATAAATTGTTACTCTCATCAATGTGGGGACACATTATGTCATGCAAGGCTGTGGAGAGTAAAAATGTCGGCGCGACTATCACTTTCTTGCTCAAAAGTTGAACGTAACAGAAACTGTTTGGATGAGTGAGTGAGTTTGGTTTTACGATGCTTTTAGCAATATTCCAGCAACATTACATCATCACGGCCGGGGACACCAGACATTGGCTTGACACATTGTACCCATGTGGGGATCCCGGGCCGAACGCTTTAACCACTAGGTTACCCCCAGCGCCCCGTAACAGAAAGGGCTCAATGACGAATTGATATTTTTTCAGTACTGATGACAACATTGCACATGCGGAGCAGACTCGGTCAGCGTTTGGCGTGATTGTAAGCGGCTGAAGTTAGCGCTCCTTTGAAACTCGGAGAATCGCTGGAAGCGATTGGCTGTTTGCAACACACTCGTTCTTTCAGAAGAGAACTCATGAAGTATTGTCGATGTTGTTAATGTTGACATGGGCGTGTGACTAAAGTCTTATTATCATCATAATCATCAGTTATAAATAAGATCACCAAGATCATCATTATCATCAGGATTATCACCCATGGGAACACCGGTTTGGGTATACTTCTCAAGCAACTCATGCTTGTCGCTAGATGGGATAAAATATATTCGCATTCCAATCACTGGATTGTCCGGTCCAGATTCCAGTACTGTCAACGCTCAATCATACATCTAGTATATTACTGTATACAATAAACAAACCAAATAACATTATAGACTCACGCTATATCTATCTCAGCTATCCTCTGTTGGTTGAGCAGCACAAGCTCGCGTGTGACGTCGTAAAGAGGGATGTCGGCGAGGTAGACGTTCATTTCCATGAGTTCGTTGAGGCTTGTGAGGCGAGGAGACCCAATAAAGATCATGTGATGGGAGGCATCCAGCCATATCATCTGTCCTGCAATATATACCACTGTGTTCAAGATGTTCAAACCCTGAATCTGTGATAGATCAAGGTGACCTCTCAACAACAGATTGCTACTAATGTCCTTTTAGGCATATGTATTATTTATTTAAATCAAGTATGATCCCTCCGAAGAACCCCGATGGAAACTAAAGATTCACAGAAGTCTGTACTTAAACGACTACAATACTGACCGAGTACTTTACTATGTGTGACCTCAGTGATTGTTGGTTATTGTACCTGTTGAGAAATTTTGTACACAGTTGCGGTAACATTGATGATAATTTGAAGCTACTTGAAGTGAATGACTTTCTTTGGAAGATCTACTTTAAAAAATCTGTTCAAATAATACTCATTATAAATCTTTGTCACACAAAACAGGTATTATGTAAGCATGGATGTATTGAAGCTGAACATACTAAATCACCGATGACTAATGTTACAATCTGACACCAGTGAACACGTTCCACTGTTGGTTCCCAATGTAATCCTAGTTTTCATCGTCAACAGATGAAACAAATGACATGTACAAATGTCTACCGTATCCGGCTATAAATGTGCATGTGTAACTGAACGTCCCTAATAACGTTTGGAGCGATATTTATCATAACACATTACCCCGCTAACGATAATCACAATTGGTGAAAGCAATTATGCTTTGTAAACTAACTCCATGTAGCGTTGCTTTCTTTCTTTCGATGCTTAAATCAAGACCAATGAATCTCACGTTTACTGTTGCCCAATCACAGTCTACAAGAATCAGACACCGAGGACAATAATCAGACATCTAGGGTCTAATTATACAATAGTCTAGGTATACATGAGGTCGCTTACCTTTAAGGATCAAAGCTTTGCTGTCACCTTCCTTCTCAGATTCCTCAGGGGACACAGTCAAAAGAAACACTGCATTGATAAACTTCTGAATGTTCGTTATGGACAGGTTCATTTTGGGGTGGATAATCCGAAACAGTGACGTAACCGCCATTCCTTCTCGGATAGGAACAGGGCACAGTTTGTGAATCATCACTCCACACTGTCGTATTTTCAAACATTCATCGAATATTATATGATATGGGAATGCTGAACAGAACTGAACAGCGCTGAGATGAAATGCTGAAATGTTTGTAGGCACAGCAACTGCTACGTTTTCGGGGGATAAACGTTCCTCTTGACCTTCTGGACTCCCGCGTTCATTTTCCAGCCCTTTGTGCAAAATGACCTTGAAGACCGTGTGCTCCTGGGTCTTACCGCCATCGATTACCTCCCTTGACTGCTCCTGAACTGTGATGTCCACCTTCTGCTTAAAGATGTCTCGGCCAACTGCTCGAACGGACCCTTTAATATAGGAAACGATGTAATGTCACTACCAGAAATAGGCCTAACACGCTGTACCCATATGGGAAATTGAACTCCTACTTTCTCCACGAGGAAACAACGCTTTCACTACAACGCTTTCACTACCAGACTACACTCAACGCCCAAATGTGATGTAGGATTCTGACGTTTATCTTCCGTGAAATTCATTAACACGGGTATGGTGTTGACTAACCATGGGACCCACGGCAGTTATAATGATTGCCTGAGGGGTGGCTTCGAAAAGAAAATGTGAAATTCTATATTCGAATAGTGGTTAATGGTAACAGATGGGGCGATGTAGGCGGGTCTTGGGTAGAGCGGTCGCTCGTCACACCGAATACCCAGCTTTGATTGTGCACTTGGGAACAATGTGTGAACCCATTTCTGATGCCATTGCCGTGATTGGTGCTAACAACTGCGTAAAAGCACACTAATGGTGACACCTGACTGTGACCATTTATAATGCCAGTGCGCCAGTATTGCTTAACATTTACCTTCACGAACGACGTTACCCCAAAGATGTATGTAACATATTGGTGTATTTCGAAAACAATGGTCATTATATTTGGTTAGCCATAGTTTGTAACTTTCTAGATTCCAGTGCTTTTGTATACTCTGGTGGGGAAATTTAGTTTTTATTCGGGGTGTCTATGACGTCGCTTGTAGATGAATTTCTTCAAGACTTGATGTCAACAATAAACACTCGCACACAAAATGTTTTCCCACATTGACGGTTCAGTATTTACAAAGTAGTAAAAGTATATTTACGAAGTATATATTTTACATTACCCTGTTTTGCCCTTACGACAGGACAATGGTATACCGCAATGGATTGAGTGATGTTGACGCACGTTTCCTGTTTGCAATATGCATGTCGAAAATTATTATTTCAAATTGATCTGTAACAATTATATTGAGCTTCGCAAAACTTACCATTGATAAATTTACAATATTGTTGGGTACAACTCAGGAAGAAAACAATGTATGGTATGGATTTACAGCTTCTTTATTCTTTACAACACGACCTTTCTGGGCTGCTTCTTGTCCCTTCATCAGAAACGTTGTGCTGTAAATAATAAAGAAGTTGTAAACCCATACCATACATTGTTAGGGTGAGAAAGCCACAATAACTAGGTGCGCCTAGTGGCTGCAAGAGTTGTATACTCCCCAGGGAGTTGAGATTGATAGTACGATGTGCCATTGAGATTAACCTCCGATGATCGAGAGAAAAAATATCAGCGCCTTGAGCAAGCACTAGTTGCCTGGATATGTGCGCTATATAAATATCCTATAATATAATAATGTTACCTTCCAACTTCTAAATGCTCATCAAACATCTAACTCAGGAAGAAATATGAAACGTCTTTATGTTTATGACTATTGCATGTTAGGTATTACAGAATAATGATGAAACGGCCATGATGTGTTCCACATGCATTTCTTGTTTATGTTCAAGCCATTTCACAAATAAAATTTTGACTTGAATGTTTCTGTATATTAGAGTGTATATAATTATGTGATGTCTTTGAAGCATGCTCAAAGCCCTCTATTTGTACCAAGATCACTGTAACTGAGTGCACTCAGTCCTCTTTAATATTTATACTCCTAACATATTTTATTTATCAACACAGAGGTAAAATCAGAACCACATGTAGAGCCAAATACTAGTCACATCAAACTCTACTGGGGCGGCTTGGTACCCTAGAGGTTAAAGCGTTCGCTCGTCGCGCCGAAGACCCGGGTTCGATACCCTGGGTACAATGTGTGAAGCCCATTTCTGGTGTCCCACGCCGTGGTATTGCTGGAATATTGCTAAAAGCGGCGTAAAACCATACTCAGTCAGTCAGTCAGTCAAAGTCTACTGAGGTTCAACAAAGCGATCCGAAATGACAAATTATCAACCTATAGCTAACACCGACAAGGTCATAGTGTATCCTTGTGGATTCTTCACGAGTACACGTGAAGATGATTCCTGTTGTCTCCCGCCGTTATTGAATACAAATACAGCACTGAACTTATGACAATAAAAGTGGGACGAATACATTTTATTTATTTCGCAACAGAGGATGGGAGGGTTTATTTTAATTGTTCGTTGTTTAACGCCGCGCTGTGCAATATTCCAGCTATATTGCGGCAGTCTGTAAATAATCGAGTCTGGACCAGACAAAACAGTGACATCATGAACTTCTCGTTACCGTTCCAGTGTACATATTTCTGATATCAAAAGAGGTATCAGGTGAAATCCGCTTTGTAAATATAACTATGAACAGTATATACTCATCAGCGTTCATGTATGTTTGTTTATTGGTTATTGCTTAATGCCACACTCACTAATATTTCAGCTATATGGTGGCGATCTGTACATAATCGCGTCTGGACCAGACAACCCAGTGATCAAAAGCATGAACATCGATCTACGCAACTGGGATACGATGACATGTGTCCAACCAAGTCAGTGAGCCTGAAAACCCGATCCCGTTAGTCTCTTCTTACAACAGGCATGGGTTGCTGAAGACCAGTTCTGACCAGGATCTTCACGGGTCTGTATAATGCGTGGAGCGGTTAAATGCCATTACCTACAGCTACAATTTACGTTGACTAGAACATAACTGAACATAACTGTCATCATAACAGGGACGTTGGACACAATTCTGTAACCCCTGTGTTTCTGAAAGCCCATTCAAAGATGCGCCCTTGAGTTCACCACAATGTGTCATGAGTCCTTCAAGCCAGTCTCTGTTTAAGTTCAGACGACAAGTCATGGAGAGATTTGTAAACAAAACGGCATCTCTGCCACATGTAGCGAAATAATTAAACGTCATTGTGACAATCTTGTTAAATGCAAGAGGAGCACTGCATTGATGTCAGGACAGCTGTGGATATATGCGTGATGTTTGCCTGCGATAGTCAAGTCATTGGACACTGTTTTGTTAACAAGAGGCCATACAGATACGTCGTTTTAATGTTACGTTAGGTTTCCAAGCGATGGAGCTTCAGTATTGATTGACTTACGCTTCAGTGCTTTGAGATTCAGCTTTTGACGGTGTAAATACTGCATTCTGAACAGAAAGAAAGTATGTGCCGTGAACCTATTTGTTAAAAAAACGTTGTTCAGTGGGTTTGAATTCTGATCGCTTCATGTCATTTAGATGGGTGTTGGTAATATTTTACAATATAACATTTATTACATTTGACCACTTTCTGGCGATGGCCTGACTTTGAGGGTTATCGAAGGATGCTCATATAAAAGTACGAATCTGTACTTTACTAAGAAAGTGTAATATGACGCCACACTACCATGACAGCATTGTAGGTATATTTACGTTGTTTGTTCACCCGTAGACAGAGACGAAAACTACTCACAATATTATTTTTACATCATCTTTACTTAACAAAGACTTCCTTTGTCTAACATTTCATACCAGAGTGAAGACCAATGAATCCTAATATTGTCCAATCGCAACATACGACTAATCAGTCACCACAACTAAGGACTGTGCTTAATTTGTGGAGAAAACATTTTGTTCTTGTCTCAATATATGTGAGTATTCGAAATGCGGAGATTTGAATCTTTCGGCACTGCACGCCGGTTTCAAATGAAATTTCTGCGCATCAAATATTCAATATTAACCGCGAATTCAAAAAAGACGAATTCAGTAAATTTTAATAAAGACGACTTAAGTGAATTTGAATTAAGTAAAAAATATTTTGCTCTGACAGTTTGGTGAATTCTTGCTACATCATTTTAACGTCACAACACGAAGTAGGGGCCTTCATCCGGTTCAATTTAATGAGATAAATGAGTGACTTTCCTCTTGTGGCTGACATATGCCGATATGACGTTAAATTGTAACTCTTCACTTACTAAATGAGTGTTTCTAACATAACAATTGTGCTTTGAACTCCAGATGGGGTCACTGGAGAAACTGTGTTGCTGTGAAAGTTTGACTCAGTGTTAAAAGTTAATTCCATGTTAAACATGGTTCTCCTAATCACTACAATGGTTTCGTGACTGGAATCAATGCATTTTGCTTAAATATAATAGAAACCATCCACTGCATGGCTATTCAGAAACACTATTATACGTGTAGTTGGTGTATTCATTACGTGGCCTACATTACAGAGGCGACAAAGATCTTCAGCGATGATTCCAATTTCGATACGTCAATAAGTGGGTTATTTGATGAAGCAGATAATTAACTCTACGGCAGCTCATTCCACATAACTCAATTCATCGTAACCTCGTTCCGTACCCTTCATTGCTTGAAGACACTGTGCACAGATTTTATCTATCTTTGTACGACCTTCCTCCGTACCAAGAAATCATTAACCCCGCTACGAAAAAACTATAGGAACGACTAGCGCTTTATTACCTGGCGGCACAATGGTCTGGTAAGGCGTCACAATTAGTTTTGTAGAGTTGCGTCTCTTGTCTGCTAGAAAACTAAACTGAGGGGTTCAAATCAATGATTTGACCTCATTATGATTCTTGTCAGCAACATATCCATGATGATGAGTTTCACCAAAGTTACGTCTTCGAAACTTAAAAGTTTTCTTTCCACTTTAAAGCAGATTCGCTGTGATACAAGAAAGGTAATATTTTTCAAAGCGACTTTAAACCAAACTCACTCACTTGCATATATCTCCCTTCCTCATGTTTGGACTGTATCACTGGCATCTTCGTGTTTGCATTCTATACCCATCACATCAATTACCATGTTGTTTTAGTGTATCACTGGCCTCATGTTTATGCCTCAGTGTATGTATATATATATCCCCCCCTGATTCTCCCCAACCATTCACCTGAGGAAAGGGCAAGCATACACTCGAGGTATTCACAATAAAGAAGTTGACATCCATAAATCTTGCTTTTCTTCGACACTTTCTTCTATGTAGTAGATTCTTACCTTTACAGGGATGATACTGCGACACAGAAGATACTTACAATCATGTAGATGGTACTTACATATATGTTAATGTTGATACTGTTTAAGGTAATGAAGACAGATATGTGTATTTGGTAATTGTTTCGCAAGATCCTTGCCATTTAAATAAATGTATGAACTGAACACATCCGTCATGAGAGACAGAACAGATAACGCTTACGTTAAAACACTCAAGAAGAGTTGTAAAGGGATGAGTCACCGATCAGTGATGTCCGGTATTTTTGTCGATTACAACACACATGAGTTCATGGCATACGATTCTATTTTGGCAGTAGCGATATGTTATTTCCAGTTTTTAATCTTGATATAGGCATCTCTCATGCACACAAGTCTGATACATCTAAACTAGTTGATAGTCCTGTCCCTCCCTGTCTCTTTAATTCTACACCCGTGAAGGTCCGGGTTAGAATATTGATCTTCAGTAACCCATGCTTGTCGTAAGAGGCGACTAACGGGATCAGGTGGTCAGGCTCGCTGACTAGGTTGACACATGTCATCGGTTCCCAATTGCGCAGATCGATACTCATGCTGTTAATCACTGGATTGTCTGGTCCAGAATCGATTATTTACAGACCGCCGCCATATAGCTGGAATCTTGCTGAGGGCGGCGTAAACCTAAACTCACTCACTCATTTTAATTCTACATTTCATTTTGTTCAAATCCATCCCGACTTGGCATTACCCAACAGCCGTTCAAACCGCCACAAACATGGACTTAGACAATACGTTCATCTTCATAGATGTTTATACTTTCATCAACGTAAAAGACAGTTCTACGTAGAACATACTAAATCTTACATCTTCGCACTAAAAAAGAAAATACCTACATCTTCTTAGATGTTGATACTTTCATCTACGTAGACCGTACTTTTACCCTCGAAGAAGACTCTTCTAAGTATAAGATATTTTTAGTTACGTCTTCGAACACGAAAGAAGATACGTACATCTACGTAGACGTTGATACTTTCATCTACGTAGATGTTGCTACTTTCATCTACGTAGACGATGATACTTTCATCTACGTAGACGATGATACTTTCATTTACGTAGATGTTGCTACTTTCATCTACGTAGACGTTAATACTTTCATCTACGTAGACGTTGATACTTCCATCTACGTAGAACGTACTTTCAACCACGTAGAAGACACTTTTAAGTGCAATATACCTTATGTTACGTATTCGAACAAAAGAAAGACGATAGTACATCTACGTAGATGCTGGTACTTCCATCAACATGTACGTACATGTTGGTACTTTCATCTACGTACATGTAAGTATCCCAAGGCGAAGAGGATAACGTGTTTTTTTCAGAATGTGGCACTGATACTCCTCCATGCACGACAGTTCCAGTTGCGCAGTGAACACAAACTCGATTACACCAGCAGACATCTCTAAGATGCTCCGAGGCCACACAATCACAGAACCAGCATCTCCTTCCCGAATTGACCTCATCGTGATCCGGACTCGAGATTGACGTTTTTTCAACAACATTAAGGTCGGAGCGAATGCAGCAAATCACGCCTGATCAGGTTATCGGAATTCTCAACAAAACTGACATTTCCTGAAAGATTGTGTCAGGTCATATTGTGTTATACTAACAGTGATGGGGATGATTTCAGTAACCGCCACAACTTTCACTGTTCATTGCTCGGTATGCCACTGGGACATATATGCAATTTGTTTTTCAACCTGTAGTGAGATTAAACAAACTCAAAATACGTCACGTATCTTCAAATCGAAGCTTTAAGGTTTTCGGACATTATTCGTTTTTGGACGACAGTACTCACGCGATGCATAACGAGGCGTAATGGGTCACACAGACATTATAAACTATTGAATGATGGCTTGTGATTTAGATGCAGTTGTCTTTATAATTTAGTGACATCTTCTACAGTAGTTCGGGGGCGGTGGGGTAGCCTAGTGGTTAAAGCGTTGGCTCGTGACGCCGAAGACCCGGGTTCGAAGCCCCACATGGGTACAATGTGTGAAGCCCATTTCTGGTGTCCCCCGCCGTGATGTTGCTGGAATATTGCTAAAAGCGGCGTAAAACCAAACTCAGTCTTCAGTAGTTCATACGATAATCGAAACAACGGATGTTCTAAGTGCCCGAAAATGCAAAACACGCAGATACACAAATAAACTTTTGCGAGATGCTGTGTTCTTTTTTCATCCGCTGTCATTTTTGGCAAAACAAAATTACTGAACATGAGGTAATTTAAATACATCTGCTTATTTATTTTGTTTCAAATATTAAACGTCAGTGCAAACGAATACCCAGTCTTGACTATCCTCAAACAGTTTCAATAACATCATCATTCACGGCGTTGGTTTTCAATTTAAATATACGATATCTACTCCGAGAGTTCAATTATTTAGTAATCACGAGCATCTAGGGCTTATCAAATCCCTATTGACCTTTCAGTTATGTTGCCTGTAATCCTACACTCCTTTAAGAAAATAGCCAAACACGAACGCGGAAGGGAAAGTTAATTTGAGTGATCCATTCATCTGATCGTTGCATATATTGGGCGACATTGTGAATATTCATGGAAAGCTTATCGTAGCAAATATTTTGGATTTGAAAATGGCTATATAACAATAATTTGGTAAATTCAGCAAAAACTGTCGAAGTTTCCGTCCGCATGACGCCATTAATGACGCAAAATTACGCACAACTACGATATTTTATCTGCATTTCTGACGGACTGAATTGGTCACAATGGAACACATTAAGTAAATATCAATGTACAGATTGCCAGGTTGTTTCTGACTTCTTATGAGCCCCTCTTAAGTACATGCGTGTACGATCTCTGAATGAACATTTCTTCTGAACGACCTAAGCACGGATATCAATGCACTTTTCAAGGTTGGTCACAGATTTTTATTGGTATGTCTTTGATTGTTTGTTGTTTAACGCTGCACTCAGCAATGTTCCAGCTCTGTGAGTTATCGAGTCTGGACCAGACAATTCAGTGATCAACAGAATGAGCATCGATAAACGCAGTTGGAATACGACAGCATGTGTCAACCAAGTCATCGAGCCTGATCATCCGACCCGTTAGTCACCCCTTTCGACAAGCATTGGTTGCTGAAGACCAATCCTAACCCGGATCTTCACGGATGTCTTTTCTTTGAGGCGAAGGTAGATCATTCGATCATTCACACGATCATTCTTTCCTGCTAAATATTACGCAGACATACTGTCGAATATGCCTATCTTATACGCTTTTTAATATTGCCAAGGACATTCATATTCAATATCATATCCAATATTGAGATTGGCCATAACAGTATTGAACACTGATAATTTTCTTTTATTTCAACTTTATTCACATAAGAAATTCAGATAGTGTAGTATATTCCAAAAAGATATGTCCTACCAACAGAAATGGGCTCCACACATTATACCCATGTGGGGAATCGAACCCGGGGTGTCGGCGTGACGAGCGAACGCTTTAACCACTAGGCTACCCCACGGTCCCTAGTGCGGTGGTGACAATAGCTGTTTGTAACACCTATGAGTCAAGGTCAAAGTTCTGTCACAGATGACACCGAAACCAGTGTACGACTTCTAAATCAATGTAATTGTTCTCTCTCTCTCTCATTATTGTATTCACTAATTTGATGATATTTAAGTATGGTAACTAGTGAGTATGTTGTAGCTTCGGGAACTGGCGGCTGTCCAGCAAAGCAATGTGTACTTGAAGACGGCACTACCATACTGTTACGTGTCGAGTTCTACACTGAAGAAATTAGTTAACTTAGAAAAATATTCCGAATAAAACAAAGAAACAACAAAGAATTGTTAATCAGTCAACAATCGTATCAATAATTTAATTTCACAGATCAATGCAAACTGCTTCGAAGGTATTAAAAAAGCAATATTGGTAATAGCAATTAAGTCTGAATGTCCAGGGTGAAATGTCCAGGTCAAGGTTTAATGTAAGATGATTTAACTGCGATAAAAAACTTTCAAAATATTTCTTTATTAAGCTGGACTAATCTATGCTTCCTTGCAACTCTTGACCCCACTATATATATAGTAACTACATGTAGCACACCACGACCATCTAGTGAACAGAACCAATGTAATACAATTGCAACTTTCTTCAACATCATGCTGCCAAACTACAATATCACATGGCAATGCAGTCTGCGGTACCTTGTTTATCACCACTGTTTTCATTGTGACATTGTAGAGGATGTCTAATTGTAATCGATATTTGTCACTTACCTAGCAATTTGTCAATAGAAACAGGTAGATATCTTCAAATAAAAAAAGAAGATAGAATATGCAAACTGTGTGATTTGAATCTAATTGGAGAAGATGAATATCATTTTCTTTGTGTCTGTCCAGCCTACCATACTTTAAGAAATAAGTATAAGAAATATTACTTTGTACATCATAATAATGCCTAATAATATCGTCTGTATGCATGTAGGCCTGTGGCCTCTTAAGTGCAGATAAAGACTGAATACAGCGGATACTGTTCAAACCGGACTCTGACTAATCTGGATTTTTCATACTGAACATGTACACTCCGGTGTACAATAACAATTTATATGTCTTTGAAACCTATCATTATTTCCTGTTTCAGCATCTCTCATGTTATACCCTCACTAATCCGAACCTCTATCGGAAGCGGACTAAACTTTCGGTCCAACAAATGTCAATTCTGGATACATTCCAAGGACCTCTGACTAAACCGGACAAACTTTCGATCGGTTATATCAGGTTCAACTCTATGCACTGGCCGTATGTAGTGTAAACAGACATATTAATGTCAAACAAAATTCAAAAGTGAAAATGGCTCAACAACATGCTCAATGTTGCAAGACATGTGTTAATGGCTGAATCCTAAATAGAATCAAACAGCAGCCATACATTTTCTGAATTGTACACTAACAGTCGAACTTTTGGCCCTGGTGGTCGTAACTTGCTGGGGTTTCCAACGCATGCTGACAACGGGAAGTTAGCGACATTTTCTATGGCTTCCGATAATGCGTCCTATCATATGTGTTCCACGCGTGTCGCTGTTTTAATGTTCTTTAACACTATTGGGGCGGTGGGTGGCCTTAGTGGTTAAAGCGTTCGCTCGTCACGCCGAAGGCCCGGGTTCGATTCCCCACATGGGTACAACGCGTAAAGCCCATTTCTGGTGTCCCCCGTCGTGATGTTGCTGGAATATTGCTCACTCTTTAACACTATTAGTTTCTACTGCATGACTGCCGCCTGTAAATAATCGACTCTGGACCAGACAAACCAATGGTTAATATTATGAGTGACATAGTCACAGACCCCAAACATCTCATCAGTTATGGAACCACTCGTTAACAATTTATAACAGATTTATCAGAACTGAATACCTGTGTCATCAAAACACGAAACGATCCGTGAAGATCCGGGTTAGAATTGGTCTTCAGCAATCCATGATTGTCGTAAGAGGAGACTAACTGATCGGATTGGTTGACAAGTGTCATCGTATCCCAACTGCGTAGATCGATGCTCCTGCATCACTGGATTGTCTGGTCCAACCACGTTTATTAACAGACCGCCGCCAAATAGCTGGAATATTGCTGAGTGCGGCGTTAAAAAACAAACAAACAACACAAAAAATATTAACTTGCCCTGAAACTCGTCGTCCCTGGAATAAGCATGATCGACTTTCGCAAATGCAGGTTCGTCAATAATGTTAAGTTTATATGTGCTTTATTTCTATTTACGAAGATATCGCTATGCGTTGTCTTTATTGTTCCATTCTGAAGACCATAAAGGGTCATTATCTGAAAATCGATCTGTATTTATAAAGTAAGACAGACTGATAAGCTTGATCACTCGATGGATTGAAGCTTAAGGAAGGCAATCGGTTGGAAATCAAAGAACAGCTCATTGGTTGTATTGTCTGCTGTAACTATGGTAACCGGTCACTGTGTGGTAAACTTCTAAATAGTTCGAGCTGAACTTTCCAGATATCCCGGGGAAGTACTTAGACAAATACACAAAGGCATTCCGATCTTGATAATCAGTATTTTCAAATAAATGCTTAGTCTCCGTCCCTTGGAGATAAGATAGCTGGGTATGACAGCTATATACATGTAATTCTGTGTTTGTGTACATGACAAACAAGGAGTCCATAAATACCGCCTAACATTTGCCATACTGACGTAAATTCTGTCCCGAGACAAACTACTTTATGTTGTTGTTTTTTCCATTTTTGCATTTTCACCATCAGACTTATTTCTTTAATCTCTTATTCATTCAGCCCTGGTGAGATGCTTGATGTTTCGTATTACTTTTGTCTTAGAAGAAGTGTACTCTGAAAATTGGAATGTGTACATAGGTTTGTACGGAACAGATTTTACGAAATCGGGCGTGTATATATTTTATTTTAAAAAGAGCAATACTTGAGTCCGTAATCTGTTACTGTAGCTTCAGTGCCAACTTGAATAAACATATTAGTGTAACATGGTTCGTAGTAGAGTCAGTGAGTGAGTGAGTCAACATTTCACATCGCTTTGGCAATACCTCAGTCTAATATCAAAAGTGTTTAAACATCATATACCTGTCTCAAAGGAGAGTAAAACTCTTTGAGATACAAATTACATATTGAATATAAAATAACAACTGATTAACAAAGTAACTGTAACTGTAAAGCAAAGTAACTTCACACATTGTACCCACGTGTGGGAATCGAACCCCGGCTTTCGGCGTGATCAGCGACAGATGTAAATGATTCACTACCCCACCGCCCCTCCACATTTCAAGGGACCATGGGAGTGAGTGAGTGAGTTTAGTTGTATGCAACCTTTTGCAATGTTCCAGCAATATCAAGACGGGGGACATCATTAATGGTCTTCACACGTTGTACCAATCAGGAGAATCGAAAAACCGGGTATTCGACGTCACGCCTCTTTAACCACTAGGCTACCCCACCGCGCCAGACAATGGAAACGTGCAGTGCATCTGTTCTTACATGGCTCCCCAGGCAGGCTGACATCATCATTTCAACCCCAAATTGGTACTAGATTAAGACTTAGGCACAGATATATCCACTTTATTGTTTCCAATTTTTATCAGATACTTAAGACAAGAAGCCACTTACCTATAACAATGGGGTAGAGTCCAGGTCGTGTTGTGTAATAATGCAACATTAGAGATCCATCAGTATGAGATTCAC
This sequence comes from Haliotis rubra, assembly GCF_003918875.1. Taxonomy (NCBI): domain Eukaryota; kingdom Metazoa; phylum Mollusca; class Gastropoda; order Lepetellida; family Haliotidae; genus Haliotis; species Haliotis rubra. The sequence continues at coordinate 17,771 of NW_025765704.1, read as the reverse complement.
ATCTGAAATCAATAATATGAATACATATAGAGCACTGAGTACATTAGGGACATCTAAGTACATATACATTTAACGAGCTGCGGCTGAAAGGTTCTGAGCTTAACGTGGATGGACAAGGTTGATGGAGACTATGACTCGACATAATCCTTCCTGATCCACATCCATCTGACAACGATGCTAGATTATCTGCTACACACTGGTGTATACTGCTTCTTTCCGGCTTTGTAAAACATATTTCCACTTTACGGAAATGACGTCATGTATTTCAGGAAACAGCTCTTTGAGGTGAACATGTGAGGAATATCTAAGGACGCAGCGGAACTTACTTAAAGCTTTCTCAAACCTTTGTCATGCATAGTTCATTCCTCTAACTCCCTTCTCATATGTCTGCTGTATTGGATACGTCTCTTTTGGTTATTTGTATACCAGGTATTTTATCAACATTTTCCTAACCAGCTTCTTGACCTAGGATCAGCTTCTAATCTCTTTATTCCACCTCTTAACACTGGCATCACGTTCTATTCATATGTCTGCTGTATTGGATATACCCTATTGTTTAGTATCAAGTATTTTTCAACATTTTACTGAATGGTGACAATTGAAGGTCCTCCCGATCTTGATCTTAGATCATCTTCTAGTGTCTTTATTCCACCTCTTAACTCTGGCAAAACTCTCTACTCATGTCTGCTGTATTGGATACGTCCCTTTTGGTTATTTGTATACCAGGTATTTTATCAACATTTTCCTAACCAGCGACAGTTGAAGGTCTTTCTGTTCTTGACCTAGGATCAGCTTCTAATCTCTTTATTCCACCTCTTAACACTGGCATCACGTTCTATTCATATGTCTGCTGTATTGGATATACCCTATTGTTTAGTATCAAGTATTTTTCAACATTTTACTGAATGGTGACAATTGAAGGTCCTCCCGATCTTGATCTTAGATCATCTTCTAGTGTCTTTATTCCACTTCTTAACTCTGGCAAAACTCTCTACTCATGTCTGCTGTATTGGATACGTCCCTTTGGTTAGTCGTACGTCGGGTATTTCATCAACATTTTCCTAACCAGCGACAGTTGAAGGTCTTTCTGTTCTTGACCTAGGATCAGCTTCTAATCTCTTTATTCCACCTCTTAACACTGGCATCACTTTCTATTCATATGTCTGCTGTATTGGATATAACCTATTGTTTAGTATCAAGTATTTTTCAACATTTTACTGAATGGTGACAATTGAAGGTCCTCCTGATTTTGATCTTAGATCATCTTCTCTTGTCTCTTTATTCCACTTCTTAACTCTGGCAAAACTCTCTACTCATGTCTGCTGTATTGGATACGTCCCTTTGGTTAGTCGTACATCGGGTATTTCATCAACATTTTCCTAACTAGCGACAGTTGAACGTCCCCCTGATCTTGATCTGGGATCATCCTCTGATCCCTTTATTACAACCCTTAACTGTGGCAGCACTTTCTGTTCACATGTCTGCTCTATAGGAAGCGTTCCTTTTGGTTCGTCGTATTTCAAGTAACTGGCGACAACTGAACGTCCACCTGGTCTTGGTCCAGGGTCATCTCCGAAGCTCTCTCTTGCACCTCTTAACAAGGGCAAACAAAGCATCCTCCTCAAATGTTCGCAGAGGTTGTCATGGATAGCTGTTGCATTTAGAGATATATTTGATGACCAATTTTGTAAAACAAATGCCAGCGAGCCTAACCTACAGATCCCGCTAGTTGCCTCTTACGACAAGCACGAATGGCTTAAGACCAATTCTAACACAGATGTTCATGGTTATTCATCAACAGAAAATACATGCATGTACTGCTTGGTTCTGTAGTTGGTATTTGTAAGCATGGAACCCGTGAAGATCCGGGTAAGAATTGATCTTCAGTAAGAATGGGAACTATTGTGAAGGGTGTACTCAGAACACAGTCACACTTTATATCATCATCACATGAAGCACTTTGAGTAGATTAGCGTAGACAGTCGTAAATTGGTCATTATTTTACCGAGCACTACCTAAAAGGGAGACTACATGCTAATGGACCATGCTAGCACATTCCCGACCTTGAAACACAGTTAGTTCACGTTCTGTTCTGTACATTTGATAACTCTAAACAGAATATCACTGTTTAACTGAAAGCTCTAAGGGTCCCCCTTTCAGAGCTTATAAAACTCTAATTGCTGTACACAAATGCCTCCATTGGTAAAAAATGAACAGCGAAAGGCGACTATGTGGCCATAATGTTTGCGTGGGATAGATGGAATATTTTAAGAAGAAAATATTTCTTTCAGTAATAGATGGATGTTTTTTTCAGTATTATTTGCTTAACCTTCTCAGCCTTAACATGTATTCCCTTTGGTCCAATATACTTTTTTAAATTTTCACACATATCCACATGAATGACAAATGACTTGACCATTAATTTTCATTTAGATACAACCATTATTTAAATAATGCAGTATTAAATAGGTAGCAACATATGAGGAATATTTTATTAGATATGTACATGTATCAACAATAAAAATATATACATGTATACATATATATATATGTTGCTTTACGTTCATCTCACTTAAAATCAACTTTAAGGGAGTATTTAAAGGGCAGAATTAAAACGGTTATTCTTTATGGCGTTTCACATGCCGATATCTTCCAGTCATTGTTGATATATTGCTATATATTATTCGTTGTAGAGTGTTCGGATTTGGACCGAAGTGGATCAGACAAAGATGTACCTACTCACCTAAAGGACGGCGCCTCTATGTTCTTGTAGCTGAGAGCCAGTAGGGAGCGGAGAGAGTCAAGGTTAGATGTACCTACTCACCTAAAGGACGGCGCCTCTATGTTCTTGTAGCTGAGAGCCAGTAGGGAGTGGAGAGAGTCAAGGTTAGATGTACCTACTCACCTAAAGGACGGCGCCTCTATGTTCTTGTAACTGAGAGCAAGTAGTGAATGGAGAGAGTCAAGGTTCTGAATGAAGCTTTTCATGTCTCCACCCAGCGTCTTCAGCATCTTGTCGTAGCCATGACGAAGACAGTAGATGACGAAGTAGTCGCCAAATACCTCCAACACCGCCTCCAAAGACAGATCTGGCAGACAGAGGAAGTGATACTGGAATACAGTTCTTTCGGCTGAAGTCTTTATCAAATGAATTTAGTACCATTACTACTTCCGTTGTGGCTGCTTCTGGTACTGCTACAATTGATGCAGCTTACTATTGATGATAATACTACTTCGTACAGAGCCTCTCCTGCAGCCACTTCTGCAACACCTACTACTACTACTACTACTACTACTACTACTACTACTACTACTACCACCACCACCACTACTGCTGCTGCTGCTGCTGCCACAAGAGTCACCACCTCTACTACTACCACTACTACTACAACCAACACCACCACTACCACCAATACCATCACTACTACTGCTACTACTACTACAACTACTACTACTACTGCTGCTACTGCTGCAACAAGTACTAAGAATCCATTTGAGTTTGAGTAAGAAAATTCATTGTGAAGCATTCGGGAACTGACGCCAATGTTCATAATATCGATCACTTTTTTGCACAAACAGAACATGTACAGGAAATCGTACCAAAGAACAGGTAAACCAATTTTGAAGCATAAAAAGTTACGAAAATGTTATTATTTCTATAAATAAATATTATTCCCGTAAAAGTCCGGGTTAGAATATTGATCTCCAGTAACCCATATGCTTGTCGTAAGAGGCGACTAACGGGATCGGGTGGTCAGGCTCGCTGACTTGGTTGACACATGCCACCAAACTTACTCACTCACTATACATAAATATAAACTAACGGCACAGACATACAAACTTCATTCCGCCCTTTCATCGTTGACTCTATCTCTCCTTTTATGTATTCATATTTGTTTTCAAACTATATTCCTTTGTCCCCGAATGCATATGGGAGTCATATATTTCTGCTCGCTTGGATCATTCATCCAACTATTAGACAAGAATATTATCATTATTAAAACTTTAATATTATTTCGTACAACACATTCGACGAGTATCACTTTCTGTCAAAAATATAGGAATTTAAACACTGGCTTGTAATTATCGGCGAAATGTTCCAGCTTGGAATTAGAGCGAGCCGGCAGAGTTTTTAGCAATATTCCAGCAACATCACGGCGGGGACTCCAGAAACGGTCTTCACACATTGTACCCATGTTGGAAATCGAACCCGGGTCTTCGGCGTTACGACCAAACGCTTTAAATGTTAGGCTACTCACCGCCCTCATGGATTTAGAAAGAAGGACTTAACGTTATGGCTCATATTACAATATTGTCATAAGGCGGTTCTGAATACCCACAGCAGTCGGAACTAACAGTTGACTTTATTCCGTTATGATGATATTGCAAATACCAACATCCTTAAACCAATGTCCACGACTAAGCAAACATACTTAACTACGTTAATTAAAACGCGCTGATATACATCAAATATTTGCTCCATTTGCCCAAAGAACATACAGATGCCCCGATCTTGGATTATGAATATTTACCAAAGAAGACTGCGCATAAATCCGTCGGTGTTTAATCAACAAAAAAAAGAAGCGTGGTTAATGACATCTATATTGAATTTATCAATCTGATTCATTAATATTCAGGTCATACCTCCTAAGGGTCAGAGTGACACTGGAGCAAGTATGTTAGGTTTGCCCTGTGGATAACCAGGGCACTGGTAGGACGCATTGCTAACGCGTGGGACCAGTACATCCCCTCGCAATCAGCCCTCAGGGCGAAGGGTTCGCAAAGACAATGAATATGCATGTATCGGACATCGACATCGCTCTCTCAGCCCTGTTTTAAAGTCATATCACAGTTCTGCCCTTCCGTGGTTTTGGGAAGAGAGTGTGTAAATCGATCCTTATGCATTTCCTCGAGAAGTCTGTGTGACAGGGAGCGTGGTTGATGCATGGGGGTCAACTATTTGGCGTTGTAATTTGAAAGAAAGTAATGACAATGTGTGGTTTATTTAAGAAGGAAGATGTGATGTCTAGAAAATGATGATGGATTCAGACCGGTGAGGCATTAGAAAAATCTAAGACGGTTTGTGTGAGTAGTGAGTTTTACGCCGCTTTTAGCAATACTGCAGCAATAGTGAGTGAGTTATAATTTAACGTCACCTCGGCAACATTTCAGCCATATAGTGACGAGAATGGCTGTTGGTACACGAGGCTATTGAGCACATGTAACATATTTACATAACTTGATCAATCGTCACATTTCTGTTAATGTATACCCACGTAGCTGGTAGATCTGTGACATTAATGTTTAATTATTCATCACACTGATTTTTGTTTATAAAACATCAAGACGCAACTGCGTATGTGACAGAAAAATTATTCATGAGATTGATTTGTGCTTATGTAAAATCAAAAAGCTGGAAGATCATAATTTATTCATGTATCCCTGTAGTGAGATTGTTTTCTCAAAAATGGAATCGTCACAAATTGTTTTGCTCCTAATGGCCCTGATCGTTATAGTGTTTACCGTGGTTATTTGGTTGGATGTTTAACGCCACACTCAGCAATATTCCAGCTACATGGCGGCGGTCTGTGAATAATCGAGTGCAGACACGACAATCCAGTGATCAACAGCATGAGCATCGATCTACCCAATTTGGATTCAGCGACATGTGTCAACCAAGTCAGCGAGCCTGACCACTCGATCCCTTTAGCCGTCTCTTACAACAAGCATGGGTTGCTGATGATCAATTCTAACCCGGATCTTCACCCTTCGGTGATAGTGGTATTCTGGAAACAGTTCTAAGGTTCATCGGGTGGTCAGGCTCGCTGGCTTGGTTGACACATGTCATCGATTCCTAATTGCGCAGATCGATGCTCATGTTGTTGATCACTGGATCGTTTGGTCCAGACTCGATTATTTACAGTCAGCCGGCATATAGCTGGAATATTGCTGAGTGCGGCGTAAAACTAAGGCGAACAAAAATTATCAATTAAGGTACGAATTCTTTAGTTTGGAATCTCACCTAAAACTGTAGACACTGCTCCGATCAGTTGGAAGGTGAGTTTGTCTTCGTAGCGGTAGAAGACTAAGAAATGGTCGTGTTCATCAAGCCCGGACTCCTCCCTGCAACAAAAATGGTTCATATTAAAACATATTTCCCCATGTCGTATAATGATTGTACGGAAGCTCCAAAGGAACATGAATAGGAGTACAAATAGTTGATATATATAGTTCACACAAAAACTAAATCCTGCATAAAGAGATTGGTTTGGTTAGGTTGTTGTATAACGCCGCACTCAGCAATATTCCAGCTATATGGCAACGGTCTGTAAATAATCGAGTCTGGACCAGACAATCCAGTGATCAACAGCATGAGCATCGATCTACCTAACTGGGATACGATGACATGTGTCAACCAAGTCAGCGAGCCTGACCACCCGATTCCTTTAGTCGCCTCTTACGACAAGCATGGGTTTTGATTGACCAATTCTAACCTGGATATGCACGGTTCGACGTGAATAGAAGGATACCAAATTACGAAAATACCAAAATGCTAGCTACACGATCTAAGCGGTCACGGAACATGAAAAAACACATGCTATATGCACGTGCTTCCGTGCACTCGGAATATCTGTTGTCATAATCTGTGTTGGCACCAGTTTCCGATTGCGCATTCATATGGTTTCATCGCTGGTTTGTTTTTACGCCAAATGGAATCTGCTCCAGCAAAGAATAGGGACCGAGTTTTTCTGGAATTGATGTTTAATATTTATTCAGTTCCGTCAACACAACCTTTTGAAACTGCCTCAGAGGAACCCTTTCTTTAAAGCACCATGCATCAGCTAAAAAGCGATTATATTATTACAAAATGTGGCTCAGAAGGGTCTTTTGTGGGGTTGCCAATTTCAGGGCAGATGTATTTGCTTAATTGACTCGGTGAAATTAGATATTGATAGATTTAAAATTTAAAAATTGTATAAAGTGACTATGATTAAAAAATAATATGGACGACGTATGATAAAGACTGTTTGAACATCACAACTTTTGTAACTGCATCATTGGAAAAGTTGCAAAACTTCTTCAGAAATCGTCTTTTCCTGTTTTACATTGTACGAGGTATTATAGTCTGTTTTCAGTGAAAACGTACCGATGAATTTCCTCTAAACGACAAGGTAAGTCAAATAAAGTGAAATTAAGATTGCGAATCCTCATAATTTTTACCTTGCCAATTGAATATTTAAATCTCAGAATTTTATTCAACTTAGGATAAAGTTGTTTAACAAACGATCATAGTTTCATATTGCTATTATTGGTTTGTATTACAAGGGGTTTGCACTTTAAATGAAACACCGAGAACAAGTAGTGTTGGTTTAAGTTAACGCTCATCACGTACCGCACTTTCATTTGTTTCACTGTTCCATCTACTGCGCTTACCCCTTGTAATACAAACCAATAATAACGATTTGAATCTATGATCGTTTGTTAAACAACTTTATCCTAAGTCCAATAGAAATTCTGAGATTTAAATGTTCATTTGGCAAGTAAAATTATGAGGAATTCACAATCTTAATTTCATTTTAATATGATTTACTTACTTTTTGTTTGAAGTGAAATTCATCGGTATTTTCACTGCAAACTGGAACTATAAATATTCATTCAGACGCGTCTGTTTGTGTGTAATAGCAGTATGTGTAATATAACTTCGTGAACACTAATATCGAGTGAGTGAGTGAGTGAGTGAGTTTTACGTCGCATTTAGCAATATTCCATCAATATCAAGATAGGGGACATGGTCTTTACGCATTGTACCCATGTGGGGAATAGAACCCGAGCAAACGCTTTAACCACTAGGCTACCCACCGCCGCCTGAGATTGATGTATTCTTTCGGAAAAGAATCTGCTAATAAACACAACCGAAGCGTGCCTATTATGTTATATCATTAATTCATTCCTGTTTTATTCGTATTCGTATTCTACTGTCTGAGTACGTGTTACAAGTGTTAAGACGACGGTTCGTAATCATCGTATGACTTTAGATCTGAAGTTTACACTTCGGCAATGTTAGAGAGTATCTCCGTATAAAGTTTTCAAATACTGATACATTTCTGTAAATAATGTGAGTGTGATTCGTTTGAGGCAGTTACACAATAGTGGCATCCTGAACGGGTAAACGTGTTTAGTCAAGACACTATAGTACTTTTTGCAGACAAATGATTTATAAGCAAAGACAAAAATACATTTTTAACATAAGAATTGTCTAATTTCAATAGTCAAAAAATAGGTTATTTCTGATTGGGATACAGATATTAGTCTGCAAAACCACGTAAATGTGATAATCAATTATACCTGATCCCGTGTTGTCATCAAATGGTAATTGGTAAAACATTAAAAAACAAAATACATCAACTTTCTCTTGAAAATTGAATATTATATTTTGTAATTATTTCTGCATTCCAGCACTCCTTTCCAACGAGTACGTTAGAGGCTCACCGAGTAGGATTCACACACCAACTCGTTTCTTAATCGTTGTGCTACAACCTCTTACCATAGTCTGACACTACGTGTTTCTCAGATAATCCATCACCGACTAAACCCGTAGAAATTGTGATCAATAATTACACACGTTCAATAGCTTTGGTAGTCTGAGAATAAATACAAATTTGAACAGTTTGGAACAGAGCTTTTGAATGTGTTTTGTATTCTATCTTTAGACAATGGCTTTCGATCTCTCATTAATTCTACAGCTGCTAAAACAAAGAATATATTGAACATAAAACATCAAATTCGATCAGGACAAAAACGCAAATAGCATCCATAGGATTAGAGATAAAAGAAAAAGTACATATCTTAAGTAAAGGTCGAAGAGACGTACACTCTCAAAAAAGACCAAGCACTAGCTTACTCCGTAAAAACTTCCTATTTTATACAGTGTGTACCCAGACCAGAGGTTTCATCATGTCTCTTCCAAGGAACTAGTAATACGACTACCCTTTCAAATGAGTACACTAGTTGTCAAAGGAAACGTTACCCTCTTACCTTTATAAATCACTGAAAAACTATCAAAGATATTTTAGAAGGCTTTAGTTTACAAGAAAGCTTAACAACACAGCTTTATGCAAATTACGAAAGAAAATCTCAAATGCATTCATATTTGGGTGAAATTGTCCTTTATTCGTCCATGCCGAAATAAACCAATAATATTGATTTTGATGTCCAAAAGAAAGGTTGCAATAAAATTCTGCTTTGGTACAATGATAAACCATTTAAAGTCACCATGTTTCAACTATCAAGACAAGAAACAACGGTTGTAGAGTGTGTAGAATTGTAAACTAATCATTTCTATGATTTCAGTCTTTCAAAACATTTTCTGCTGATTTGCATCAGTGAAATCAAGTGAAACGTATCCTTGATATTGTGAAAAAATGTTTAGGAACATCTAAAATTATCTTTGTTGACATTTTTGCTTGAAAAAAAAGTAACATTTTTCCATTTTCTGTTTCCACATAGCAATATCAATCGCCAAAACGCAGCAATGTTCAAGCAGTATTTACATCCATTTCACATGTGGAATGAGTCTATAGGGTATAAAGAGAGCCTAGAATATATGATCTCATACACAAGTACGAGAAATATGCCACGAATAACAGCTGAAGGGAGAGAAAGAGCCATTGGGATGGTGCAGATGGGGTCGACATACAATGCTGTTGCCAACGACCTCGGATGCCACCGTATCAGGGTTATAAGACTTATTCAGGGCTTCAGACAGACTGTGATCACCGTAGACAGACCAAGAAGTGGACGTCCACGCATCACAACGCCAGCTGAAGATAGGTACCTCCGTCATTAAGGAAGGAGGGTAACGTTTCTTTTTTGGCGTTAAGTGTATTCTGTTTGTTTGTCTCATAAGATATGAATCAGTACCTTCGCCACTTACTGAGAGACATTGCGTGGTCAACATAATATGAAGAAGTGTTTATAAGTGGATGTATCAAATTACATTGTTGGTTATGTATCATTTCTTTTCCAGTTGTACAGCCCCTTTAAGACCCACCCCCAAGGCGACTGAAGTAATGTCCCAGGCAGCAACCATTTCCAAGATTGTCGATCTGATTCAGAGCATTGGCTGGGGAAGAACCCAATCATTGACTCAAGTCACTGACCATCACCGAAATTAGCACTCCGTTGCCATATTACGGCTCAATTGGAATTGTCGTGGGATTGTGAACAGCTTTTGACCAGTCAATGGACACTGCTTCTGACCAGTCTTTGTGTAGGCACGAATTACCCATGTGTCGTACGCTGTCAATATTAGACAACAAATTACTGACTATATCGGATTCAAAGATAGTGGACCATTTCACGCATGCTTTGTCCCTCGCTAACCTAATGAGGTTCACTATAACACTCCAGTGCTTCCTTATTCCCCGTGACGTGATTTGTGCAAGATTTATACATCTACATTGAACAAGAAGAAGCTAAATGCTGAATAATCTATTAGTGCTTCCGGAGTCAAGTGGTTTCTTCAAGGGATGCCACTAGCGTACCATCATGTGTAATTCTTGCGTCTCGGTCAATATCAAAAGCTTGTTCGTCTGATAGTGAGTGATTAATTCGAGATCAGCCGGTGGAAGCTAATGGATATTTGGCCGCGTGGCTAGCCTCTGTGACGGCGGAGCCTTCTGAAGCATCCTTATTCAATACATCTTGAAGAAATATGTCAGATGATACATACATTGTGTCGTGTTAACGTTACGGCGTTGACGTTAATCGCCGTCTATAGCTTGTCATTTAAACATTACGCTGTTATAATCCTTTTGACTAACGCTTGCTTGTGAATTCATGTAACTTTTCTTGGATAAGCAAGACAGTCTCGTGCATCACCAGCTTGTAGGTTAAGCTGGTGAGAACTGATTTCCAAATAATGTTGATATACAGAATTGAATGTTTTTGAATAATGGCTCAACTGTCGTCACCAGTCAATCAGCATCATAAACGCGTGTGTAGTGTTACCTAAGAACATCGTACTAATGTTATTGATGATCTGTCGTGATGATGGTGACGATAATGATTATGCAAAGCATATCATTATCATCATCATCATCATCATTACGACAGTCGTCAATAAAAAACAGCAAAGTGTTTTAAGTCTGTATAATAACCAGCACAACATATGCATTAAGGATTTATGCCGAATAGTGATAGTTTAAGAATGAATGATGATAAATATATGTGTCAGAACGTAATTTTATCATCATTGTCATCATCATTATCATCAATACCATCATGCGTGGATATAATTTCAGACTCACCATAGGAGGAAACATTATCTAAATCTTTTACCGGACCAATGGATTATTCTGCATTGTTTTGCTTTCTGGGATTCTTGAGGAGTATGCCATCCTTTAATTTCAGTTTTACCTGTCTTAAGTCACAGACGAAAACTACACCAATCCCATCAGAAGGAGACTGTGGGCTGCTGATCTGAGGATACGTCATCCGATTAGACGTTCCTTCACCACAGACAGCAGAAATGTCTGGCGTTTTGCAGTCACCAAGAAAGACGCAGCTTGAACACATATGGTGTAACGTTCATTTGTCTGATGAAAGTCGCTTTCTTCAACACGTTACCGACGGCCGTTGTCGCGTATGGAGACGTCGTAACGAGGCAAATCACCACGAGATGACCCATTATTCAAGTTTTTGTGTATTCACCTCAGGTTGCAAGTAAATTACCAAAAAGTTCAGTTTTGCTTTTGTTTTAATCAAAGTAAAATATGTTACAATTATTTCATTTTATTAGGGATTATTTGCGTTTTAATAGCATATACAACATGTAGTGTTTATTTGGTGCACACGAGGTACTAATGTGTGCGCACAATGTAAGCATTTGCGGGATGTGAATATAAGGATGGAAATGTATATCGTGCACATGTGTAGAGTTGTACAAACGAAACTTATGCCTCGACTGCAGACGTGTCTAATCTGTCTGAAACCTACTGAGGGTCATGAATACCGAGAACAGTAATTATATATTGTGCACTCGAGATGCTATAATCTGTGCACAAGACACCAAACATTAATGTATATCATGCACACGAAATACTATTGAAGCACCACGTACGCATGCTTCCCTGCACTCGGAATTTCTGTTGTCATAATCTGTGTTGGAACCCAGTTGCAACACCAGCTTCCGATTGCTCATTCACATAGTTTCATCGCTGGTTTATTTTACGCCCATTTGAATCTGTTCCAACAAATAATCAGGACCGTCTATTCTCTGGCGTTGATGTTTAATATTTATTCAGTTCCGTCAACACAACCCTTGGAAACTGCCTCAGAGGAACCCTTTCTTTAAAACCATCATGCACCATGTGCCACTACAAATTAGATTATTATAATACAAAGATGTGGCTTACAATTGAATTGTTGAGTTGCCAATTTCAGGACAGATGTAATTGTTAAATTGACTGCCGTTGATGAAAATGAGAGTTGATGGATTTAAATGATACAAGTGTTTGCACTAACATGACAATGTCTCCCCGCCGCTAAAGAAGAATGAAATATAACAAATTTACTAGTTTTGATCTTTTGGTCACATTAAACAGTAACTTTTGTGTGATGTAGTTTCTAGTCATGGTCACTTCTCAGAATCATGTCCTAACTCTGAAGATATTTCAGGAATATAGTAGATTTGAATGTATAGATGCAGATGCACATATCCACTGTCAGTATCAGTGTGTATTAAGTCTGGGACAGGTCCAAAGTTTCCTACCCGGTACCCCACCCCAATTACCCTACACTACCCTGATACCCGTTATGTTAATTCTTGACCTCAAATTTGTAAGAATGGTCTAAATTCAGTTTCGGGGTTAAACTTGGGTGCAAAGTTTTATGGGATATCGCGTTTACATAAGTTTGAAAAGTGGACTCAAAGTGTCATGGTGACCTTGGAGATAAGGCCAAGGTCACCCAAATCGACTGGTATCTGCGTAATCTCTCAAATGTAGGCTGTCACCAAATTTGAAGACATTGAGTACAACAGTTCATGAGTTATCGCGTTAACAAGAATCGGGACGTACATGACGGACGCTGCTGAATACATAGTAAATAAAATAAAAATATGTACAAAAGTGACTATGGCCAACAATAATAAGGACGGGAACACACGGCATATGCGGTAAGATAACTACCTTTTGAATATCACAACTTCTGCATCTGTATCATTTGAAAAGTAGCCAAACTTTCAGAAATCGTGTTTTTCTTATTTTCCATATTACTAAGCATTAACTATAATAACTATAATTTATTCTGCCATCTGTTCGTGTGTACCAACAATCTGTGTAATTATAAAGTCTCAAATACGGAAATACTTTGGGACAAGAATCTCCTAATAATCCCAACCCAAGCCTGCCAAGTATCTTATACCAATCACCTGTTCCTGTTATTATTCGAACTCATTTCTGCAGGCTGAAAAATAGACTTGTTACTGTTAAAACAACGTTTCCTAATGATCGTGTGAGTTTAGACTGAAGTTTACACTTCGGCCAGAGTACTTTAATATATTAAATTTTCAAAATATTGATACATTACTGTAAATTGTGTAAGTTGTTCGTTTGAGGCACTAAGCAAACTCATGGAATCCTGTTCGTGTATATGTTCCAGTCTAGCTAAGACAACCTGTTTTTATTGTAGGAAAATGATTTATCAATAAAGACAAAAATACAGTTTGGGCTTCAAGAATTGTATTATTTCAACAATCAAACAATTGTTTATTTCTGATTGGAATACATAAATGTAAAACCCGTAATGTGATAATAAATTATACATGATCATATGTAATCATTAATCAGTAAATATACAGTCATTCAAAACAAAATACTTTAATCCTTTCTCTTGAAAATTAAATATCATTTTTATATTATTTCTGCATTGCACAAGTCTCTGCCAACGAATATTTTAGACACTCACTGAGTGGGGTTCTCACACCAACTCGTTTCTTAATCGTTGTGCTACAACCTCTTACCTCAGTCTGACACTACGTGTTTCTCGGATAATCCATCACCGACTAAAACCGTCGACATTGCTATCAATATTCACACACGGTCAACAGCTTTGGTAGTCTAAGAATAATCCAAATTTGAACAGTTAGGGACCAGAGCTTTGGATGTGTTCCTATATTCCATCTTTAGACAATTGTATTTCGGTCCTCATTAATTCTACAGATGCTAAAACAAATAACATATAGAATATATTATAATCAAATTCGATCAGGACAAAACGCAAATACCACCCGTTGGATTGGAGCTAAACAAAAAGTACACATGTTAAGTAAAGGCTGAACAGAGATAAAAGACCAAGCATTACCTTGCTCCGTAAAAACTTCCTGTTTATAAACAGTGTTTCATTATATCTCTTCCAGAAAAATAGTAATACGACAACCATATCAAATGAGTATTCTACTTGTGTGTCCTATAAGATATGAATCAGCACCTTCGACATTTACTGAGAGACATTGCTAGGTCAATATGATATGAAGAAAGTGGATGTATCAAATTACATTGTTGGTTGTGTATAATTTATTTTCCAGTTGTACAGCCCCTTTAAGATATTTCTCCAAGGCGACTGAAGTAATTGCACCAGGCATCAATCATTACGAGGTTGTCGATATGATTGAGCGCTACATTGGCTGGGAAAGAACCCAATCATTGACTCCAAGTCACTTCGCCATCACTCGAAATTGGCACTCTGCTGCCATATTACGGCTTAATTGGAATTGCCATTGGATTGGCGAACAGCTTTTGACCAGTCAATGGACACTGCTTCTGACCAGTCTTTGTGTAGGTACGAATGACCCATGTGTCGTACCCCTGTCAATATTAGGCAACAAATTACCGTTGATATCGGATTCGAAGGAAGTGGACCATTTCACGCATGTGAGAATATACATTGTCCTTCGTTTACCTAATGAGCTTCACTGCAATGCTCCAGCGCTTCCTTATTCCCCCATAACATGATTTGTGCAGGATTTATACATCTACATTGAACAAGAAGAAGCTAAATGCTGGAATAATCTATTAGTGCTTCCTGGAGTCAAGTGGTTTCTTCAAGGGATGCCTATGGCGGTCCATCATGTGTAATTCTTGCGTCTCGGTATCAATATCAAAAGTTTGTTCGTCTGATAGTGGAGATTAATAGCGAGATAAGCCGGAGGAAGCTAATGGGTTTTGGCCGCGTATTAGCCTCTGTGACGGCGGAGCCTCTGAAGCATCCTATTCAATACACTTTAAGAAATATGTCAGATGATACATACATTGTGTCGTGTTAACGTTACTGGCGTTGACGTTAATCGCCGTCTATAGCTTGTCATTTAAACATTACGCTGTTATAACTCTTTGACTAACGCTGCTTCTGCTTCGTGAATCTTTATGTAACTTTTCTTGATATGCCAACACAGACTCGCTCACGACCACGGCAGCTTCCTGAGTTCAGCCATGGTGAGAACTGGATTTCAAGCTGATGTCGATGTAAAAAGCCCCCGTGAATAATGACAGGTTTTGAACTATCACCATCAGTCATTCATTCATCGTTAACGCTTTATATAATGCCGGCATTATTGCGGGCCCTTTAAATAACCTTCGTGATATCGTTAATGATAACTATCGTGATGATGAACATTCCGATGCTGAAACTTCGACGTAATATTGGCAGATGTTGTCCGTGCGAAGGGTGGCTACAATTCAGGTACCGATGTGGTCATACAATCACAACCATCAGTTATTTGAAAATCCGTGACAATAGTATAGTAAGTAGTCATACTGACCATACTTGCGCATTGTCGATTGTCGCGGATTTGTGTATTCATCTCAGTATGCAACTACTTTGTTACCAAAATGAGCTTTGTTTTTGTTTTGAATCACAGTAAAGCATATACAACAACATGGAGTGTTAAGGTATAAAAAGTGGGTGGTGCTTGATTAATGCCCATGCATCAACTCATTACATTGACTCGTGTTGATGCTTGCAACGTTGTCATTAATCGCTTGTCAATAGCTTGCTATCATCATCGTCACGTCGTCGTCGTCATCTCCGCCGTCATAGTCACTCACAACGATCGTATATATAGACGTATGTCTACAATATGCATGATACGTTTTACCTTGATCTGATCGATAACTGTGCATTGGCATGTTCATTCTCAACTCCCCTGAGGACGTTGTCATACCAACTCGTACCTTCTATCGGTCTGAAGGCACATAATGCTTCGAACTAGCTGAAGAGAACCATAACACGACTGTAAAACAAAATCAAGCCGTTACTTTGGGGTCCCTAGAATAAATAATATCTTTTCCACTATTATTTCCAGATATCATCTAGATCGTTAGCCCATCGTTATAATGGTTTTGCCGCTAACATTGCCAACGTTGGGCCAACGCGTCCGAATGCTATCTAGGTATATGGTACACTATATTTTACAGAGTATAATAACACTCAATAATACTTAGAACTCTCTGCCATATTTCCTTGCTAAATTTCTCCTGCAACAATTCTCGAACCACACAATGAATCTGGCTGTACTGGAAACAAAGAAACACACCATAACCTTATATGTAAATCATATATATGTTTATGTATGGAAGTCACAGAACTCCGAAACATACAAGCTGACCTTTATAAGACACCAGGGCAGGAATTATAGGACACATTATTCAATACATAACGGTTAACTTACATCGAGACCACTACCGACGCTGAAGCTTTATTAGTGCTAACTTAACTCGTTTTTTTTAATTTCTCCTCTTGCCGTTAGCCTGCTATGAAACGAGAGACATGGAACAAAAATACTTTGATACAATGAAAGTGGACAGCGCGTGGCTACCGATAAGATAAGACAAGATGCTGTTGTCACTGATTTTCAATCGAGTCTTTGCAGGTAAAATAGTAAGTCTCCATGGTCCCTATTATGGTGATCTACTCTTCAGTTGTTGGCTATCAGGTAGCCTGTTTTTTATATTGTAATCATAGTTCACACACAACTTCCTGTTTTTGTCTCTTGAAAGAGATCCCAGCATTATGCGATGAGGTAAAAGGAATAACTAAATGATTAAACTTGAGCTTGAAATTTCTTGAAAAATGTAACTGGAACACCTTTCTGTCTTCAAGCTCTTGAAGACAAGACAAATAACTAGGCAAATAAAAGTTTCTTGGTTTGCTAGATGTCCTGGATGGAAATTGTTGTCTTTTCAATATTTATCTATCCAGCTCCGTGCACAGGTAAAATGTTACATTTTAAGGCAGTGGGAATACTCCAAACCTCAAACCCATCCAACTCCCAAGAATATCAAAATGAACAAAAGCACTGAGAAGACACACATGCCACAGCTCCATGGTATCAGTACACGCGACTATTCTAGACTTTCTTAATAACATAAAAGACCCAGGCCATAATTACCACCAGTTCAAACATCGTAAAGTTCAGCGCATACTCTCTGGGCAAAATACATGCATCCCCTTCACAACTGACAAATTATCCAGACGCTATTCAAAGACAGATTCCCTCATAAATATCCGCAGTCACAAGCATCTCCCTCTAAAACGCCTATCCAAGAAGTCATCTCCCGATCCAACATGCTCCTGTGAGGGCCACATGAAACCCCTCAATCTGAATTAGCTAGGAAATGATCGGAAATTTTCGGAAATATTATCTTCAAGGTAATTTTGTTTCTGATGCGTTCAAACGAACATTTCTACGAAAAACTCCGCAAAACTGCATT